>NW_027414380.1:0-159598 GCF_964106895.1 Numenius arquata
GGCCCCTACAGAACACTACTGGCTCCTGCGGTACTCTACAGGCCTCTAGGGAACCTACGAAGCTCTACGGAGCCCTATGGATCCTTACGGAACAGTACGGGCCCCTTCAGACCTCTGTGGGCGCTTATGGAAACCTACAGGACCCTACGGAACTGTACGAGACTCTACAGGCCCCTAGGGAACACCACAGGCCCCTACGGAACCCTACACAACCATGCGGAAACTTATGGCACCCTACAAGCTCCTACCAACCCCTGCGGGCACTTACACAACCCTACAGGCCCCTACGGAAATCTACGGGACTCCACGGGCCCCTAGGGAAGCCTACAGATTTCGACGGAAACCTACGAGCCCCTCTGGAACCCTACAGAATACTCCAGGACCCGACAGCACTCTACAAGACCCTTAGCAACACAACGGAACCTCACTAAAACCCTATGGGCTCCTACAGAACACTGCAGGTGCCTACGGAACCCTACAGACCCCTACGGAATACTACCAGCCGCTACGGAACCCTATGGCCCCTACGGAACTCTACGGAACCTGACAGAAACACTGTGCACCCCTACAGGCCCTTGCGGGCACTTGCAGAACTCTGCAGGAACCCATGGAACTTTATGGAACCCTACCAGCCCCTACGGAAGCCTAAAGACCCTTGCAGGCAGTTACGGAACGGTACAGGGCCCTAGGGAACTTTACCAGCCACTACGGAACTCTACGGGCCCCTACGGAACCCTGTGGAACCCTCCAGAACCTTACAGAATCCCACGGATTCCTACAGACTCCTGCGGGCACTTACTCAACCCTAGAGGACCCTACGGAACACTGCCAGCCCCTATGGAAGGAACCCTACGGGGCCCTACAGAACACTACTGGCTCCTGCGGTACTCTACAGGCCTCTAGGGAACCTACGAAGCTCTACGGAGCCCTATGGATCCTTACGGAACAGTACGGGCCCCTTCAGACCTCTGTGGGCGCTTATGGAAACCTACAGGACCCTACGGAACTGTACGAGACTCTACAGGCCCCTAGGGAACACCACAGGCCCCTACGGAACCGTACGAGACTCTACAGGCCCCTAGGGAACACCACAGGCCCCTACGGAACCCTACACAACCATGCGGAAACTTATGGCACCCTACAAGCTCCTACCAACCCCTGCGGGCACTTACACAACCCTACAGGCCCCTACGGAAATCTACAGGACTCCACGGGCCCCTAGGGAAGCCTACAGATTTCGACGGAAACCTACGAGCCCCTCTGGAACCCTACAGAATACTCCAGGACCCGACAGCACTCTACAAGACCCTTAGCAACACAACGGAACCTCACTAAAACCCTATGGGCTCCTACAGAACACTGCAGGTGCCTACGGAACCCTACAGACCCCTACGGAATACTACCAGCCGCTACGGAAACCTATGGCCCCTACGGAACTCTACGGAACCTGACAGAAACACTGTGCGCCCCTACAGGCCCTTGCGGGCACTTGCAGAACTCTGCAGGAACCCATGGAACTTTATGGAACCCTACCAGCCCCTATGGAAGCCTAAAGACCCTTGCAGGCAGTTACGGAACGGTACAGGGCCCTAGGGAACTTTACCAGCCACTACGGAACTCTACGGGCCCCTACGGAACCCTGCAGAACCCTCCAGAACCTTACAGAATCCCACGGATTCCTACAGACTCCTGCGGGCACTTACTCAACCCTAGAGGACCCTACGGAACACTGCCAGCCCCTATGGAAGGAACCCTACAGGCCCCTACAGAACACTACTGGCTCCTGCAGTACTCTACAGGCCTCTAGGGAACCTACGAAGCTCTACGGAGCCCTATGGATCCTTACGGAACAGTACGGGCCCCTTCAGACCTCTGCGGGCGCTTATGGAAACCTACAGGACCCTACGGAACTGTACGAGACTCTACAGGCCCCTAGGGAACACCACAGGCCCCTACGGAACCGTACGAGACTCTCAGGCCCCTAGGGAACACCACCGGCCCCTACGGTACCCTACACAACCCTCTGGAAACTTATGGAACCCTACAAGCTCCTACCAACCCCTGCGGGCACTTACACAACCCTACAGGTCCCTACGGAAATCTACGGGACTCCAAGGGCCCCTAGGGAAGCCTACAGATTTCGACGGAAACCTACGAGCCCCTCTGGAACCCTACAGAATACTCCAGGACCCGACAGCACTCTACAAGACCCTTAGCAACACAACGGAACCTCACTAAAACCCTATGGGCTCCTACAGAACACTGCAGGTGCCTACGGAACCCTACAGACCCCTACGGAATACTACCAGCCGCTACGGAAACCTATGGCCCCTACGGAACTCTACGGAACCTGACAGAAACACTGTGCGCCCCTACAGGCCCTTGCGGGCACTTGCAGAACTCTGCAGGAACCCATGGAACTTTATGGAACCCTACCAGCCCCTACGGAAGCCTAAAGACCCTTGCAGGCAGTTACGGAACGGTACAGGGCCCTAGGGAACTTTACCAGCCACTACGGAACTCTACGGGCCCCTATGGAAC
Organism: Numenius arquata; assembly: GCF_964106895.1. Classification (NCBI taxonomy): domain Eukaryota; kingdom Metazoa; phylum Chordata; class Aves; order Charadriiformes; family Scolopacidae; genus Numenius; species Numenius arquata. The sequence goes on from NW_027414380.1 coordinate 2,542, forward strand.
CCTGCAGAACCCTCCAGAACCTTACAGAATCCCACGGATTCCTACAGACTCCTGCGGGCACTTACTCAACCCTAGAGGACCCTACGGAACACTGCCAGCCCCTATCGAAGGAACCCTACGGGCCCCTACAGAACACTACTGGCTCCTGCGGTACTCTACAGGCCTCTAGGGAACCTACGAAGCTCTACGGAGCCCTATGGATCCTTACGGAACAGTACAGGCCCCTTCAGACCTCTGCGGGCGCTTATGGAAACCTGCAGGACCCTATGGAACTGTACGAGACTCTACAGGCCCCTAGGGAACACCACAGGCCCCTACGGAACCGTACGAGACTCTACAGGCCCCTAGGGAACACCACAGGCCCCTACGGAACCCTACACAACCATGCGGAAACTTATGGCACCCTACAAGCTCCTACCAACCCCTGCGGGCACTTACACAACCCTACAGGCCCCTACGGAAATCTATGGGACTCCACGGGCCCCTAGGGAAGCCTACAGATTTCGACGGAAACCTACGAGCCCCTCTGGAACCCTACAGAATACTCCAGGACCCGACAGCACTCTACAAGACCCTTAGCAACACAACGGAACCTCTCGAAAACCCTATGGGCTCCTACAGAACACTGCAGGTGCCTACGGAACCCTACAGACCCCTACGGAATACTACCAGCCGCTACGGAAACCTATGGCCCCTACGGAACTCTACGGAACCTGACAGAAACACTGTGCGCCCCTACAGGCCCTTGCGGGCACTTGCAGAACTCTGCAGGAACCCATGGAACTTTATGGAACCCTACCAGCCCCTATGGAAGCCTAAAGACCCTTGCAGGCAGTTACGGAACGGTACAGGGCCCTAGGGAACTTTACCAGCCACTACGGAACTCTACGGGCCCCTACGGAACCCTGCAGAACCCTCCAGAACCTTACAGAATCCCACGGATTCCTACAGACTCCTGCGGGCACTTACTCAACCCTAGAGGACCCTACGGAACACTGCCAGCCCCTATGGAAGGAACCCTACAGGCCCCTACAGAACACTACTGGCTCCTGCAGTACTCTACAGGCCTCTAGGGAACCTACGAAGCTCTACGGAGCCCTATGGATCCTTACGGAACAGTACGGGCCCCTTCAGACCTCTGTGGGCGCTTATGGAAACCTACAGGAACCTACGGAACTGTACGAGACTCTACAGGCCCCTAGGGAACACCACAGGCCCCTACGGAACCGTACGAGACTCTCAGGCCCCTAGGGAACACCACCGGCCCCTACGGTACCCTACACAACCCTCTGGAAACTTATGGAACCCTACAAGCTCCTACCAACCCCTGCGGGCACTTACACAACCCTACAGGCCCCTACGGAAATCTACGGGACTCCACAGGCACCTAGGGAAGCCTACAGATTTCGACGGAAACCTACGAGCCCCTCTGGAACCCTACAGAATACTCCAGGACCGACAGCACTCTACAAGACCCTTAGCAACACAACGGAACCTCACTAAAACCCTATGGGCTCCTACAGAACACTGCAGGTGCCTACGGAACCCTACAGATCCCTACGGAACACTACCAGCCGCTACGGAAACCTATGGCCCCTACGGAACTCTACGGAACCTGACAGAAACACTGTGGGCCCCTACAGGCCCTTGCGGGCACTTGTAGAACTCTGCAGGAACCCACGGAACTTTATGGAACCCTACCAGCCCCTACGGAAGCCTAAAGACCCTTGCAGGCAGTTACGGAACGGTACAGGGCCCTAGGGAACTTTACCAGCCACTACGGAACTCTACGGGCCCCTACGGAACCCTGCGGAACCCTCCAGAACCTTACAGAATCCCACAGACTCCTACAGACTCCTGCGGGCACTTACTCAACCCTAGAGGACCCTACGGAACACTGCCAGCCCCTATGGAAGGAACCCTACGGGGCCCTACAGAACACTACTGGCTCCTGCGGTACTCTACAGGCCTCTAGGGAACCTACGAAGCTCTACGGAGCCCTATGGATCCTTACGGAACAGTACGGGCCCCTTCAGACCTCTGTGGGCGCTTATGGAAACCTACAGGACCCTACGGAACTGTACGAGACTCTACAGGCCCCTAGGGAACACCACAGGCCCCTACGGAACCCTACACAACCCTCTGGAAACTTATGGCACCCTACAAGCTCCTACCAACCCCTGCGGGCACTTACACAACCCTACAGGCCCCTACGGAAATCTACGGGACTCCACGGGCCCCTAGGGAAGCCTACAGATTTTGACGGAACCCTACGAGCCCCTCTGGAACCCTACAGAATACTCCAGGACCCGACAGCACTCTACAAGACCCTTAGCAACACAACGGAACCTCACTAAAACCCTATGGGCTCCTACAGAACACTGCAGGTTCCTACGGAACCCTACAGACCCCTACGGAATACTACCAGCCGCTACGGAACCCTATGGCCCCTACGGAACTCTACGGAACCTGACAGAAACACTGTGCACCCCTACAGGCCCTTGCGGGCACTTGCAGAACTCTGCAGGAACCCATGGAACTTTATGGAACCCTACCAGCCCCTACGGAAGCCTAAAGACCCTTGCAGGCAGTTACGGAACGGTACAGGGCCCTAGGGAACTTTACCAGCCACTACGGAACTCTACGGGCCCCTACGGAACCCTGTGGAACCCTCCAGAACCTTACAGAATCCCACGGATTCCTACAGACTCCTGCGGGCACTTACTCAACCCTAGAGGACCCTACGGAACACTGCCAGCCCCTATGGAAGGAACCCTACGGGCCCCTACAGAACACTACTGGCTCCTGCGTAACTCTACAGGCCTCTAGGGAACCTACGAAGCTCTACGGAGCCCTATGGATCCTTACGGAACAGTACAGGCCCCTTCAGACCTCTGCGGGCGCTTATGGAAACCTACAGGACCCTACGGAACTGTACGAGACTCTACAGGCCCCTAGGGAACACCACAGGCCCCTACGGAACCGTACGAGACTCTCAGGCCCCTAGGGAACACCACAGGCCCCTACGGTACCCTACACAACCCTCTGGAAACTTATGGAACCCTACAAGCTCCTACCAACCCCTGCGGGCACTTACACAACCCTACAGGCCCCTACGGAAATCTACGGGACTCCACGGGCCCCTAGGAAACCCTACAGATTTCGACGGAAACCTACGAGCCCCTCTGGAACCCTACAGAATACTCCAGGACCCGACAGCACTCTACAAGACCCTTAGCAACACAACGGAACCTCACTAAAACCCTATGGGCTCCTACAGAACACTGCAGGTGCCTACGGAACCCTACAGACCCCTACGGAATACTACCAGCCGCTACGGAAACCTATGGCCCCTACGGAACTCTACGGAACCTGACAGAAACACTGTGGGCCCCTACAGGCCCTTGCGGGCACTTGCAGAACTCTGCAGGAACCCATGGAACTTTATGGAACCCTACCAGCCCCTACGGAAGCCTAAAGACCCTTACAGGCAGTTATGGAACGGTACAGGGCCCTAGGGAACTTTACCAGCCACTACGGAACTCTACGGGCCCCTACGGAACCCTGCGGAACCCTCCAGAACCTTACAGAATCCCACGGATTCCTACAGACTCCTGCGGGCACTTACTCAACCCTAGAGGACCCTACGGAACACTGCCAGCCCCTATGGAAGGAACCCTACGGGCCCCTACAGAACACTACTGGCTCCTGCGGTACTCTACAGGCCTCTAGGGAACCTACGAAGCTCTACGGAGCCCTATGGATCCTTACGGAACAGTACGGGCCCCTTCAGACCTCTGTGGGCGCTTATGGAAACCTACAGGACCCTACGGAACTGTACGAGACTCTACAGGCCCCTAGGGAACACCACAGGCCCCTACGGAACCCTACACAACCATGCGGAAACTTATGGCACCCTACAAGCTCCTACCAACCCCTGCGGGCACTTACACAACCCTACAGGCCCCTACGGAAATCTACGGGACTCCACGGGCCCCTAGGGAAGCCTACAGATTTTGACGGAACCCTACGAGCCCCTCTGGAACCCTACAGAATACTCCAGGACCCGACAGCACTCTACAAGACCCTTAGCAACACAACGGAACCTCACTAAAACCCTATGGGCTCCTACAGAACACTGCAGGTTCCTACGGAACCCTACAGACCCCTACGGAATACTACCAGCCGCTACGGAACCCTATGGCCCCTACGGAACTCTACGGAACCTGACAGAAACACTGTGCACCCCTACAGGCCCTTGCGGGCACTTGCAGAACTCTGCAGGAACCCATGGAACTTTATGGAACCCTACCAGCCCCTACGGAAGCCTAAAGACCCTTGCAGGCAGTTACGGAACGGTACAGGGCCCTAGGGAACTTTACCAGCCACTACGGAACTCTACGGGCCCCTACGGAACCCTGTGGAACCCTCCAGAACCTTACAGAATCCCACGGATTCCTACAGACTCCTGCGGGCACTTACTCAACCCTAGAGGACCCTACGGAACACTGCCAGCCCCTATGGAAGGAACCCTACGGGCCCCTACAGAACACTACTGGCTCCTGCGTAACTCTACAGGCCTCTAGGGAACCTACGAAGCTCTACGGAGCCCTATGGATCCTTACGGAACAGTACAGGCCCCTTCAGACCTCTGCGGGCGCTTATGGAAACCTACAGGACCCTACGGAACTGTACGAGACTCTACAGGCCCCTAGGGAACACCACAGGCCCCTACGGAACCGTACGAGACTCTCAGGCCCCTAGGGAACACCACAGGCCCCTACGGTACCCTACACAACCCTCTGGAAACTTATGGAACCCTACAAGCTCCTACCAACCCCTGCGGGCACTTACACAACCCTACAGGCCCCTACGGAAATCTACGGGACTCCACGGGCCCCTAGGAAACCCTACAGATTTCGACGGAAACCTACGAGCCCCTCTGGAACCCTACAGAATACTCCAGGACCCGACAGCACTCTACAAGACCCTTAGCAACACAACGGAACCTCACTAAAACCCTATGGGCTCCTACAGAACACTGCAGGTGCCTACGGAACCCTACAGACCCCTACGGAATACTACCAGCCGCTACGGAAACCTATGGCCCCTACGGAACTCTACGGAACCTGACAGAAACACTGTGGGCCCCTACAGGCCCTTGCGGGCACTTGCAGAACTCTGCAGGAACCCATGGAACTTTATGGAACCCTACCAGCCCCTACGGAAGCCTAAAGACCCTTACAGGCAGTTATGGAACGGTACAGGGCCCTAGGGAACTTTACCAGCCACTACGGAACTCTACGGGCCCCTACGGAACCCTGCGGAACCCTCCAGAACCTTACAGAATCCCACGGATTCCTACAGACTCCTGCGGGCACTTACTCAACCCTAGAGGACCCTACGGAACACTGCCAGCCCCTATGGAAGGAACCCTACGGGCCCCTACAGAACACTACTGGCTCCTGCGGTACTCTACAGGCCTCTAGGGAACCTACGAAGCTCTACGGAGCCCTATGGATCCTTACGGAACAGTACGGGCCCCTTCAGACCTCTGTGGGCGCTTATGGAAACCTACAGGACCCTACGGAACTGTACGAGACTCTACAGGCCCCTAGGGAACACCACAGGCCCCTACGGAACCCTACACAACCATGCGGAAACTTATGGCACCCTACAAGCTCCTACCAACCCCTGCGGGCACTTACACAACCCTACAGGCCCCTACGGAAATCTACGGGACTCCACGGGCCCCTAGGGAAGCCTACAGATTTCGACGGAAACCTACGAGCCCCTCTGGAACCCTACAGAATACTCCAGGACCCGACAGCACTCTACAACACCCTTAGCAACACAACGGAACCTCACTAAAACCCTATGGGCTCCTACAGAACACTGCAGGTGCCTACGGAACCCTACAGACCCCTACGGAATACTACCAGCCGCTACGGAAACCTATGGCCCCTACGGAACTCTACGGAACCTGACAGAAACACTGTGCACCCCTACAGGCCCTTGCGGGCACTTGCAGAACTCTGCAGGAACCCATGGAACTTTATGGAACCCTACCAGCCCCTACGGAAGCCTAAAGACCCTTGCAGGCAGTTACGGAACGGTACAGGGCCCTAGGGAACTTTACCAGCCACTACGGAACTCTACGGGCCCCTACGGAACCCTGTGGAACCCTCCAGAACCTTACAGAATCCCACGGATTCCTACAGACTCCTGCGGGCACTTACTCAACCCTAGAGGACCCTACGGAACACTGCCAGCCCCTATGGAAGGAACCCTACGGGGCCCTACAGAACACTACTGGCTCCTGCGGTACTCTACAGGCCTCTAGGGAACCTACGAAGCTCTACGGAGCCCTATGGATCCTTACGGAACAGTACGGGCCCCTTCAGACCTCTGTGGGCGCTTATGGAAACCTACAGGACCCTACGGAACTGTACGAGACTCTACAGGCCCCTAGGGAACACCACAGGCCCCTACGGAACCGTACGAGACTCTACAGGCCCCTAGGGAACACCACAGGCCCCTACGGAACCCTACACAACCATGCGGAAACTTATGGCACCCTACAAGCTCCTACCAACCCCTGCGGGCACTTACACAACCCTACAGGCCCCTACGGAAATCTACAGGACTCCACGGGCCCCTAGGGAAGCCTACAGATTTCGACGGAAACCTACGAGCCCCTCTGGAACCCTACAGAATACTCCAGGACCCGACAGCACTCTACAAGACCCTTAGCAACACAACGGAACCTCACTAAAACCCTATGGGCTCCTACAGAACACTGCAGGTGCCTACGGAACCCTACAGACCCCTACGGAATACTACCAGCCGCTACGGAAACCTATGGCCCCTACGGAACTCTACGGAACCTGACAGAAACACTGTGCGCCCCTACAGGCCCTTGCGGGCACTTGCAGAACTCTGCAGGAACCCATGGAACTTTATGGAACCCTACCAGCCCCTATGGAAGCCTAAAGACCCTTGCAGGCAGTTACGGAACGGTACAGGGCCCTAGGGAACTTTACCAGCCACTACGGAACTCTACGGGCCCCTACGGAACCCTGCAGAACCCTCCAGAACCTTACAGAATCCCACGGATTCCTACAGACTCCTGCGGGCACTTACTCAACCCTAGAGGACCCTACGGAACACTGCCAGCCCCTATGGAAGGAACCCTACAGGCCCCTACAGAACACTACTGGCTCCTGCAGTACTCTACAGGCCTCTAGGGAACCTACGAAGCTCTACGGAGCCCTATGGATCCTTACGGAACAGTACGGGCCCCTTCAGACCTCTGCGGGCGCTTATGGAAACCTACAGGACCCTACGGAACTGTACGAGACTCTACAGGCCCCTAGGGAACACCACAGGCCCCTACGGAACCGTACGAGACTCTCAGGCCCCTAGGGAACACCACCGGCCCCTACGGTACCCTACACAACCCTCTGGAAACTTATGGAACCCTACAAGCTCCTACCAACCCCTGCGGGCACTTACACAACCCTACAGGTCCCTACGGAAATCTACGGGACTCCAAGGGCCCCTAGGGAAGCCTACAGATTTCGACGGAAACCTACGAGCCCCTCTGGAACCCTACAGAATACTCCAGGACCCGACAGCACTCTACAAGACCCTTAGCAACACAACGGAACCTCACTAAAACCCTATGGGCTCCTACAGAACACTGCAGGTGCCTACGGAACCCTACAGACCCCTACGGAATACTACCAGCCGCTACGGAAACCTATGGCCCCTACGGAACTCTACGGAACCTGACAGAAACACTGTGCGCCCCTACAGGCCCTTGCGGGCACTTGCAGAACTCTGCAGGAACCCATGGAACTTTATGGAACCCTACCAGCCCCTACGGAAGCCTAAAGACCCTTGCAGGCAGTTACGGAACGGTACAGGGCCCTAGGGAACTTTACCAGCCACTACGGAACTCTACAGGCCCCTATGGAACCCTGCAGAACCCTCCAGAACCTTACAGAATCCCACGGATTCCTACAGACTCCTGCGGGCACTTACTCAACCCTAGAGGACCCTACGGAACACTGCCAGCCCCTATCGAAGGAACCCTACGGGCCCCTACAGAACACTACTGGCTCCTGCGGTACTCTACAGGCCTCTAGGGAACCTACGAAGCTCTACGGAGCCCTATGGATCCTTACGGAACAGTACAGGCCCCTTCAGACCTCTGCGGGCGCTTATGGAAACCTGCAGGACCCTATGGAACTGTACGAGACTCTACAGGCCCCTAGGGAACACCACAGGCCCCTACGGAACCGTACGAGACTCTACAGGCCCCTAGGGAACACCACAGGCCCCTACGGAACCCTACACAACCATGCGGAAACTTATGGCACCCTACAAGCTCCTACCAACCCCTGCGGGCACTTACACAACCCTACAGGCCCCTACGGAAATCTACGGGACTCCACGGGCCCCTAGGAAACCCTACAGATTTCGACGGAAACCTACGAGCCCCTCTGGAACCCTACAGAATACTCCAGGACCCGACAGCACTCTACAAGACCCTTAGCAACACAACGGAACCTCACTAAAACCCTATGGGCTCCTACAGAACACTGCAGGTGCCTACGGAACCCTACAGACCCCTACGGAATACTACCAGCCGCTACGGAAACCTATGGCCCCTACGGAACTCTATGGAACCTGACAGAAACACTGTGGGCCCCTACAGGCCCTTGCGGGCACTTGCAGAACTCTGCAGGAACCCATGGAACTTTATGGAACCCTACCAGCCCCTACGGAAGCCTAAAGACCCTTACAGGCAGTTATGGAACGGTACAGGGCCCTAGGGAACTTTACCAGCCACTACGGAACTCTACGGGCCCCTACGGAACCCTGCGGAACCCTCCAGAACCTTACAGAATCCCACGGATTCCTACAGACTCCTGCGGGCACTTACTCAACCCTAGAGGACCCTACGGAACACTGCCAGCCCCTATGGAAGGAACCCTACGGGCCCCTACAGAACACTACTGGCTCCTGCGGTACTCTACAGGCCTCTAGGGAACCTACGAAGCTCTACGGAGCCCTATGGATCCTTACGGAACAGTACGGGCCCCTTCAGACCTCTGTGGGCGCTTATGGAAACCTACAGGACCCTACGGAACTGTACGAGACTCTACAGGCCCCTAGGGAACACCACAGGCCCCTACGGAACCCTACACAACCCTCTGGAAACTTATGGCACCCTACAAGCTCCTACCAACCCCTGCGGGCACTTACACAACCCTACAGGCCCCTACGGAAATCTACAGGACTCCACGGGCCCCTAGGGAAGCCTACAGATTTCGACGGAAACCTACGAGCCCCTCTGGAACCCTACAGAATACTCCAGGACCCGACAGCACTCTACAAGACCCTTAGCAACACAACGGAACCTCACTAAAACCCTATGGGCTCCTACAGAACACTGCAGGTGCCTACGGAACCCTACAGACCCCTACGGAATACTACCAGCCGCTACGGAAACCTATGGCCCCTACGGAACTCTACGGAACCTAACAGAAACACTGTGCGCCCCTACAGGCCCTTGCGGGCACTTGCAGAACTCTGCAGGAACCCACGGAACTTTATGGAACCCTACCAGCCCCTACGGAAGCCTAAAGACCCTTACAGGCAGTTATGGAATGGTACAGGGCCCTAGGGAACTTTACCAGCCACTACGGAACTCTACGGGCCCCTACGGAACCCTGCGGAACCCTCCAGAACCTTACAGAATCCCACGGATTCCTACAGACTCCTGCGGGCACTTACTCAACCCTAGAGGACCCTACGGAACACTGCCAGCCCCTATGGAAGGAACCCTACGGGCCCCTACAGAACACTACTGGCTCCTGCGGTACTCTACAGGCCTCTAGGGAACCTACGAAGCTCTACGGAGCCCTATGGATCCTTACGGAACAGTACGGGCCCCTTCAGACCTCTGTGGGCGCTTATGGAAACCTACAGGACCCTACGGAACTGTACGAGACTCTACAGGCCCCTAGGGAACACCACAGGCCCCTACGGAACCCTACACAACCCTCTGGAAACTTATGGCACCCTACAAGCTCCTACCAACCCCTGCGGGCACTTACACAACCCTACAGGCCCCTACGGAAATCTACAGGACTCCACGGGCCCCTAGGGAAGCCTACAGATTTCGACGGAAACCTACGAGCCCCTCTGGAACCCTACAGAATACTCCAGGACCCGACAGCACTCTACAAGACCCTTAGCAACACAACGGAACCTCACTAAAACCCTATGGGCTCCTACAGAACACTGCAGGTGCCTACGGAACCCTACAGACCCCTACGGAATACTACCAGCCGCTACGGAAACCTATGGCCCCTACGGAACTCTACGGAACCTAACAGAAACACTGTGCGCCCCTACAGGCCCTTGCGGGCACTTGCAGAACTCTGCAGGAACCCACGGAACTTTATGGAACCCTACCAGCCCCTACGGAAGCCTAAAGACCCTTACAGGCAGTTATGGAATGGTACAGGGCCCTAGGGAACTTTACCAGCCACTACGGAACTCTACGGGCCCCTACGGAACCCTGCGGAACCCTCCAGAACCTTACAGAATCCCACGGATTCCTACAGACTCCTGCGGGCACTTACTCAACCCTAGAGGACCCTACGGAACACTGCCAGCCCCTATGGAAGGAACCCTACGGGCCCCTACAGAACACTACTGGCTCCTGCGGTACTCTACAGGCCTCTAGGGAACCTACGAAGCTCTACGGAGCCCTATGGATCCTTACGGAACAGTACGGGCCCCTTCAGACCTCTGTGGGCGCTTATGGAAACCTACAGGACCCTACGGAACTGTACGAGACTCTACAGGCCCCTAGGGAACACCACAGGCCCCTACGGAACCCTACACAACCATGCGGAAACTTATGGCACCCTACAAGCTCCTACCAACCCCTGCGGGCACTTACACAACCCTACAGGCCCCTACGGAAATCTACGGGACTCCACGGGCCCCTAGGGAAGCCTACAGATTTCGACGGAAACCTACGAGCCCCTCTGGAACCCTACAGAATACTCCAGGACCCGACAGCACTCTACAAGACCCTTAGCAACACAACGGAACCTCACTAAAACCCTATGGGCTCCTACAGAACACTGCAGGTGCCTACGGAACCCTACAGACCCCTACGGAATACTACCAGCCGCTACGGAACCCTATGGCCCCTACGGAACTCTACGGAACCTGACAGAAACACTGTGCACCCCTACAGGCCCTTGCGGGCACTTGCAGAACTCTGCAGGAACCCATGGAACTTTATGGAACCCTACCAGCCCCTACGGAAGCCTAAAGACCCTTGCAGGCAGTTACGGAACGGTACAGGGCCCTAGGGAACTTTACCAGCCACTACGGAACTCTACGGGCCCCTACGGAACCCTGCGGAACCCTCCAGAACCTTACAGAATCCCACGGATTCCTACAGACTCCTGCGGGCACTTACTCAACCCTAGAGGACCCTACGGAACACTGCCAGCCCCTATGGAAGGAACCCTACGGGCCCCTACAGAACACTACTGGCTCCTGCGGTACTCTACAGGCCTCTAGGGAACCTACGAAGCTCTACGGAGCCCTATGGATCCTTACGGAACAGTACGGGCCCCTTCAGACCTCTGTGGGCGCTTATGGAAACCTACAGGACCCTACGGAACTGTACGAGACCCTACAGGCCCCTAGGGAACACCACAGGCCCCTACGGAACCCTACACAACCCTCTGGAAACTTATGGCACCCTACAAGCTCCTACCAACCCCTGCGGGCACTTACACAACCCTACAGGCCCCTACGGAAATCTACAGGACTCCACGGGCCCCTAGGGAAGCCTACAGATTTCGACGGAAACCTACGAGCCCCTCTGGAACCCTACAGAATACTCCAGGACCCAACAGCACTCTACAAGACCCTTAGCAACACAACGGAACCTCACTAAAACCCTATGGGCTCCTACAGAACACTGCAGGTGCCTACGGAACCCTACAGACCCCTACGGAATACTACCAGCCGCTACGGAACCCTATGGCCCCTACGGAACTCTACGGAACCTGACAGAAACACTGTGCACCCCTACAGGCCCTTGCGGGCACTTGCAGAACTCTGCAGGAACCCATGGAACTTTATGGAACCCTACCAGCCCCTACGGAAGCCTAAAGACCCTTGCAGGCAGTTACGGAACGGTACAGGGCCCTAGGGAACTTTACCAGCCACTACGGAACTCTACGGGCCCCTACGGAACCCTGCGGAACCCTCCAGAACCTTACAGAATCCCACGGATTCCTACAGACTCCTGCGGGCACTTACTCAACCCTAGAGGACCCTACGGAACACTGCCAGCCCCTATGGAAGGAACCCTACGGGCCCCTACAGAACACTACTGGCTCCTGCGGTACTCTACAGGCCTCTAGGGAACCTACGAAGCTCTACGGAGCCCTATGGATCCTTACGGAACAGTACGGGCCCCTTCAGACCTCTGTGGGCGCTTATGGAAACCTACAGGAACCTACGGAACTGTACGAGACTCTACAGGCCCCTAGGGAACACCACAGGCCCCTACGGAACCCTACACAACCCTCTGGAAACTTATGGCACCCTACAAGCTCCTACCAACCCCTGCGGGCACTTACACAACCCTACAGGTCCCTACGGAAATCTACGGGACTCCACGGGCCCCTAGGGAAGCCTACAGATTTCGACGGAACCCTACGAGCCCCTCTGGAACCCTACAGAATACTCCAGGACCCGACAGCACTCTACAAGACCCTTAGCAACACAACGGAACCTCACTAAAACCCTATGGGCTCCTACAGAACACTGCAGGTGCCTACGGAACCCTACAGACCCCTACGGAATACTACCAGCCGCTACGGAACCCTATGGCCCCTACGGAACTCTACGGAACCTGACAGAAACACTGTGCGCCCCTACAGGCCCTTGCGGGCACTTGCAGAACTCTGCAGGAACCCATGGAACTTTATGGAACCCTACCAGCCCCTACGGAAGCCTAAAGACCCTTGCAGGCAGTTACGGAACGGTACAGGGCCCTAGGGAACTTTACCAGCCACTACGGAACTCTACGGGCCCCTACGGAACCCTGCGGAACCCTCCAGAACCTTACAGAATCCCACGGATTCCTACAGACTCCTGCGGGCACTTACTCAACCCTAGAGGACCCTACGGAACACTGCCAGCCCCTATGGAAGGAACCCTACGGGGCCCTACAGAACACTACTGGCTCCTGTGGTACTCTACAGGCCTCTAGGGAACCTACGAAGCTCTACGGAGCCCTATGGATCCTTACGGAACAGTACGGGCCCCTTCAGACCTCTGTGGGCGCTTATGGAAACCTACAGGACCCTACGGAACTGTACGAGACTCTACAGGCCCCTAGGGAACACCACAGGCCCCTACGGAACCCTACACAACCATGCGGAAACTTATGGCACCCTACAAGCTCCTACCAACCCCTGCGGGCACTTACACAACCCTACAGGCCCCTACGGAAATCTACAGGACTCCACGGGCCCCTAGGGAAGCCTACAGATTTTGACGGAACCCTACGAGCCCCTCTGGAACCCTACAGAATACTCCAGGACCCAACAGCACTCTAAAAGACCCTTAGCAACACAACGGAACCTCACTAAAACCCTATGGGCTCCTACAGAACACTGCAGGTGCCTACGGAACCCTAGAGACCCCTACGGAATACTACCAGCCGCTACGGAAACCTATGGCCCCTACGGAACTCTACGGAACCTGACAGAAACACTGTGCACCCCTACAGGCCCTTGCGGGCACTTGCAGAACTCTGCAGGAACCCATGGAACTTTATGGAACCCTACCAGCCCCTACGGAAGCCTAAAGACCCTTGCAGGCAGTTACGGAACGGTACAGGGCCCTAGGGAACTTTACCAGCCACTACGGAACTCTACGGGCCCCTACGGAACCCTGCAGAACCCTCCAGAACCTTACAGAATCCCATGGATTCCTACAGACTCCTGCGGGCACTTACTCAACCCTAGAGGACCCTACGGAACACTGCCAGCCCCTATGGAAGGAACCCTACGGGCCCCTACAGAACACTACTGGCTCCTGCGGTACTCTACAGGCCTCTAGGGAACCTACGAAGCTCTACGGAGCCCTATGGATCCTTACGGAACAGTACAGGCCCCTTCAGACCTCTGCGGGCGCTTATGGAAACCTACAGGACCCTACGGAACTGTACGAGACTCTACAGGCACCTAGGGAACACCACAGGCCCCTACGGAACCGTCCGAGACTCTACAGGCCCCTAGGGAACACCACAGGCCCCTACGGAACCCTACACAACCATGCGGAAACTTATGGCACCCTACAAGCTCCTACCAACCCCTGCGGGCACTTACACAACCCTACAGGCCCCTACGGAAATCTACGGGACTCCACGGGCCCCTAGGGAAGCCTACAGATTTCGACGGAAACCTACGAGCCCCTCTGGAACCCTACAGAATACTCCAGGACCCGACAGCACTCTACAAGACCCTTAGCAACACAACGGAACCTCACTAAAACCCTATGGGCTCCTACAGAACACTGCAGGTGCCTACGGAACCCTACAGACCCCTACGGAATACTACCAGCCGCTACGGAAACCTATGGCCCCTACGGAACTCTACGGAACCTGACAGAAACACTGTGCGCCCCTACAGGCCCTTGCGGGCACTTGCAGAACTCTGCAGGAACCCATGGAACTTTATGGAACCCTACCAGCCCCTATGGAAGCCTAAAGACCCTTGCAGGCAGTTACGGAACGGTACAGGGCCCTAGGGAACTTTACCAGCCACTACGGAACTCTACGGGCCCCTACGGAACCCTGCAGAACCCTCCAGAACCTTACAGAATCCCACGGATTCCTACAGACTCCTGCGGGCACTTACTCAACCCTAGAGGACCCTACGGAACACTGCCAGCCCCTATGGAAGGAACCCTACAGGCCCCTACAGAACACTACTGGCTCCTGCAGTACTCTACAGGCCTCTAGGGAACCTACGAAGCTCTACGGAGCCCTATGGATCCTTACGGAACAGTACGGGCCCCTTCAGACCTCTGTGGGCGCTTATGGAAACCTACAGGAACCTACGGAACTGTACGAGACTCTACAGGCCCCTAGGGAACACCACAGGCCCCTACGGAACCGTACGAGACTCTCAGGCCCCTAGGGAACACCACCGGCCCCTACGGTACCCTACACAACCCTCTGGAAACTTATGGAACCCTACAAGCTCCTACCAACCCCTGCGGGCACTTACACAACCCTACAGGCCCCTACGGAAATCTACGGGACTCCACAGGCACCTAGGGAAGCCTACAGATTTCGACGGAAACCTACGAGCCCCTCTGGAACCCTACAGAATACTCCAGGACCGACAGCACTCTACAAGACCCTTAGCAACACAACGGAACCTCACTAAAACCCTATGGGCTCCTACAGAACACTGCAGGTGCCTACGGAACCCTACAGATCCCTACGGAACACTACCAGCCGCTACGGAAACCTATGGCCCCTACGGAACTCTACGGAACCTGACAGAAACACTGTGGGCCCCTACAGGCCCTTGCGGGCACTTGTAGAACTCTGCAGGAACCCACGGAACTTTATGGAACCCTACCAGCCCCTACGGAAGCCTAAAGACCCTTGCAGGCAGTTACGGAACGGTACAGGGCCCTAGGGAACTTTACCAGCCACTACGGAACTCTACGGGCCCCTACGGAACCCTGCGGAACCCTCCAGAACCTTACAGAATCCCACAGACTCCTACAGACTCCTGCGGGCACTTACTCAACCCTAGAGGACCCTACGGAACACTGCCAGCCCCTATGGAAGGAACCCTACGGGGCCCTACAGAACACTACTGGCTCCTGCGGTACTCTACAGGCCTCTAGGGAACCTACGAAGCTCTACAGAGCCCTATGGATCCTTACGGAACAGTACGGGCCCCTTCAGACCTCTGTGGGCGCTTATGGAAACCTACAGGACCCTACGGAACTGTACGAGACTCTACAGGCCCCTAGGGAACACCACAGGCCCCTACGGAACCCTACACAACCCTCTGGAAACTTATGGCACCCTACAAGCTCCTACCAACCCCTGCGGGCACTTACACAACCCTACAGGCCCCTACGGAAATCTACGGGACTCCACGGGCCCCTAGGGAAGCCTACAGATTTTGACGGAACCCTACGAGCCCCTCTGGAACCCTACAGAATACTCCAGGACCCGACAGCACTCTACAAGACCCTTAGCAACACAACGGAACCTCACTAAAACCCTATGGGCTCCTACAGAACACTGCAGGTTCCTACGGAACCCTACAGACCCCTACGGAATACTACCAGCCGCTACGGAACCCTATGGCCCCTACGGAACTCTACGGAACCTGACAGAAACACTGTGCACCCCTACAGGCCCTTGCGGGCACTTGCAGAACTCTGCAGGAACCCATGGAACTTTATGGAACCCTACCAGCCCCTACGGAAGCCTAAAGACCCTTGCAGGCAGTTACGGAACGGTACAGGGCCCTAGGGAACTTTACCAGCCACTACGGAACTCTACGGGCCCCTACGGAACCCTGTGGAACCCTCCAGAACCTTACAGAATCCCACGGATTCCTACAGACTCCTGCGGGCACTTACTCAACCCTAGAGGACCCTACGGAACACTGCCAGCCCCTATGGAAGGAACCCTACGGGCCCCTACAGAACACTACTGGCTCCTGCGTAACTCTACAGGCCTCTAGGGAACCTACGAAGCTCTACGGAGCCCTATGGATCCTTACGGAACAGTACAGGCCCCTTCAGACCTCTGCGGGCGCTTATGGAAACCTACAGGACCCTACGGAACTGTACGAGACTCTACAGGCCCCTAGGGAACACCACAGGCCCCTACGGAACCGTACGAGACTCTCAGGCCCCTAGGGAACACCACAGGCCCCTACGGTACCCTACACAACCCTCTGGAAACTTATGGAACCCTACAAGCTCCTACCAACCCCTGCGGGCACTTACACAACCCTACAGGCCCCTACGGAAATCTACGGGACTCCACGGGCCCCTAGGAAACCCTACAGATTTCGACGGAAACCTACGAGCCCCTCTGGAACCCTACAGAATACTCCAGGACCCGACAGCACTCTACAAGACCCTTAGCAACACAACGGAACCTCACTAAAACCCTATGGGCTCCTACAGAACACTGCAGGTGCCTACGGAACCCTACAGACCCCTACGGAATACTACCAGCCGCTACGGAAACCTATGGCCCCTACGGAACTCTACGGAACCTGACAGAAACACTGTGGGCCCCTACAGGCCCTTGCGGGCACTTGCAGAACTCTGCAGGAACCCATGGAACTTTATGGAACCCTACCAGCCCCTACGGAAGCCTAAAGACCCTTACAGGCAGTTATGGAACGGTACAGGGCCCTAGGGAACTTTACCAGCCACTACGGAACTCTACGGGCCCCTACGGAACCCTGCGGAACCCTCCAGAACCTTACAGAATCCCACGGATTCCTACAGACTCCTGCGGGCACTTACTCAACCCTAGAGGACCCTACGGAACACTGCCAGCCCCTATGGAAGGAACCCTACGGGCCCCTACAGAACACTACTGGCTCCTGCGGTACTCTACAGGCCTCTAGGGAACCTACGAAGCTCTACGGAGCCCTATGGATCCTTACGGAACAGTACGGGCCCCTTCAGACCTCTGTGGGCGCTTATGGAAACCTACAGGACCCTACGGAACTGTACGAGACTCTACAGGCCCCTAGGGAACACCACAGGCCCCTACGGAACCCTACACAACCATGCGGAAACTTATGGCACCCTACAAGCTCCTACCAACCCCTGCGGGCACTTACACAACCCTACAGGCCCCTACGGAAATCTACGGGACTCCACGGGCCCCTAGGGAAGCCTACAGATTTCGACGGAAACCTACGAGCCCCTCTGGAACCCTACAGAATACTCCAGGACCCGACAGCACTCTACAACACCCTTAGCAACACAACGGAACCTCACTAAAACCCTATGGGCTCCTACAGAACACTGCAGGTGCCTACGGAACCCTACAGACCCCTACGGAATACTACCAGCCGCTACGGAACCCTATGGCCCCTACGGAACTCTACGGAACCTGACAGAAACACTGTGCACCCCTACAGGCCCTTGCGGGCACTTGCAGAACTCTGCAGGAACCCACGGAACTTTATGGAACCCTACCAGCCCCTACGGAAGCCTAAAGACCCTTGCAGGCAGTTACGGAACGGTACAGGGCCCTAGGGAACTTTACCAGCCACTACGGAACTCTACGGGCCCCTACGGAACCCTGTGGAACCCTCCAGAACCTTACAGAATCCCACGGATTCCTACAGACTCCTGCGGGCACTTACTCAACCCTAGAGGACCCTACGGAACACTGCCAGCCCCTATGGAAGGAACCCTACGGGGCCCTACAGAACACTACTGGCTCCTGCGGTACTCTACAGGCCTCTAGGGAACCTACGAAGCTCTACGGAGCCCTATGGATCCTTACGGAACAGTACGGGCCCCTTCAGACCTCTGTGGGCGCTTATGGAAACCTACAGGACCCTACGGAACTGTACGAGACTCTACAGGCCCCTAGGGAACACCACAGGCCCCTACGGAACCGTACGAGACTCTACAGGCCCCTAGGGAACACCACAGGCCCCTACGGAACCCTACACAACCATGCGGAAACTTATGGCACCCTACAAGCTCCTACCAACCCCTGCGGGCACTTACACAACCCTACAGGCCCCTACGGAAATCTACAGGACTCCACGGGCCCCTAGGGAAGCCTACAGATTTCGACGGAAACCTACGAGCCCCTCTGGAACCCTACAGAATACTCCAGGACCCGACAGCACTCTACAAGACCCTTAGCAACACAACGGAACCTCACTAAAACCCTATGGGCTCCTACAGAACACTGCAGGTGCCTACGGAACCCTACAGACCCCTACGGAATACTACCAGCCGCTACGGAAACCTATGGCCCCTACGGAACTCTACGGAACCTGACAGAAACACTGTGCGCCCCTACAGGCCCTTGCGGGCACTTGCAGAACTCTGCAGGAACCCATGGAACTTTATGGAACCCTACCAGCCCCTATGGAAGCCTAAAGACCCTTGCAGGCAGTTACGGAACGGTACAGGGCCCTAGGGAACTTTACCAGCCACTACGGAACTCTACGGGCCCCTACGGAACCCTGCAGAACCCTCCAGAACCTTACAGAATCCCACGGATTCCTACAGACTCCTGCGGGCACTTACTCAACCCTAGAGGACCCTACGGAACACTGCCAGCCCCTATGGAAGGAACCCTACAGGCCCCTACAGAACACTACTGGCTCCTGCAGTACTCTACAGGCCTCTAGGGAACCTACGAAGCTCTACGGAGCCCTATGGATCCTTACGGAACAGTACGGGCCCCTTCAGACCTCTGCGGGCGCTTATGGAAACCTACAGGACCCTACGGAACTGTACGAGACTCTACAGGCCCCTAGGGAACACCACAGGCCCCTACGGAACCGTACGAGACTCTCAGGCCCCTAGGGAACACCACCGGCCCCTACGGTACCCTACACAACCCTCTGGAAACTTATGGAACCCTACAAGCTCCTACCAACCCCTGCGGGCACTTACACAACCCTACAGGTCCCTACGGAAATCTACGGGACTCCAAGGGCCCCTAGGGAAGCCTACAGATTTCGACGGAAACCTACGAGCCCCTCTGGAACCCTACAGAATACTCCAGGACCCGACAGCACTCTACAAGACCCTTAGCAACACAACGGAACCTCACTAAAACCCTATGGGCTCCTACAGAACACTGCAGGTGCCTACGGAACCCTACAGACCCCTACGGAATACTACCAGCCGCTACGGAAACCTATGGCCCCTACGGAACTCTACGGAACCTGACAGAAACACTGTGCGCCCCTACAGGCCCTTGCGGGCACTTGCAGAACTCTGCAGGAACCCATGGAACTTTATGGAACCCTACCAGCCCCTACGGAAGCCTAAAGACCCTTGCAGGCAGTTACGGAACGGTACAGGGCCCTAGGGAACTTTACCAGCCACTACGGAACTCTACGGGCCCCTATGGAACCCTGCAGAACCCTCCAGAACCTTACAGAATCCCACGGATTCCTACAGACTCCTGCGGGCACTTACTCAACCCTAGAGGACCCTACGGAACACTGCCAGCCCCTATCGAAGGAACCCTACGGGCCCCTACAGAACACTACTGGCTCCTGCGGTACTCTACAGGCCTCTAGGGAACCTACGAAGCTCTACGGAGCCCTATGGATCCTTACGGAACAGTACAGGCCCCTTCAGACCTCTGCGGGCGCTTATGGAAACCTGCAGGACCCTATGGAACTGTACGAGACTCTACAGGCCCCTAGGGAACACCACAGGCCCCTACGGAACCGTACGAGACTCTACAGGCCCCTAGGGAACACCACAGGCCCCTACGGAACCCTACACAACCATGCGGAAACTTATGGCACCCTACAAGCTCCTACCAACCCCTGCGGGCACTTACACAACCCTACAGGCCCCTACGGAAATCTATGGGACTCCACGGGCCCCTAGGGAAGCCTACAGATTTCGACGGAAACCTACGAGCCCCTCTGGAACCCTACAGAATACTCCAGGACCCGACAGCACTCTACAAGACCCTTAGCAACACAACGGAACCTCACTAAAACCCTATGGGCTCCTACAGAACACTGCAGGTGCCTACGGAACCCTACAGACCCCTACGGAATACTACCAGCCGCTACGGAAACCTATGGCCCCTACGGAACTCTACGGAACCTGACAGAAACACTGTGCGCCCCTACAGGCCCTTGCGGGCACTTGCAGAACTCTGCAGGAACCCATGGAACTTTATGGAACCCTACCAGCCCCTATGGAAGCCTAAAGACCCTTGCAGGCAGTTACGGAACGGTACAGGGCCCTAGGGAACTTTACCAGCCACTACGGAACTCTACGGGCCCCTACGGAACCCTGCAGAACCCTCCAGAACCTTACAGAATCCCACGGATTCCTACAGACTCCTGCGGGCACTTACTCAACCCTAGAGGACCCTACGGAACACTGCCAGCCCCTATGGAAGGAACCCTACAGGCCCCTACAGAACACTACTGGCTCCTGCAGTACTCTACAGGCCTCTAGGGAACCTACGAAGCTCTACGGAGCCCTATGGATCCTTACGGAACAGTACGGGCCCCTTCAGACCTCTGCGGGCGCTTATGGAAACCTACAGGACCCTACGGAACTGTACGAGACTCTACAGGCCCCTAGGGAACACCACAGGCCCCTACGGAACCGTACGAGACTCTCAGGCCCCTAGGGAACACCACCGGCCCCTACGGTACCCTACACAACCCTCTGGAAACTTATGGAACCCTACAAGCTCCTACCAACCCCTGCGGGCACTTACACAACCCTACAGGTCCCTACGGAAATCTACGGGACTCCAAGGGCCCCTAGGGAAGCCTACAGATTTCGACGGAAACCTACGAGCCCCTCTGGAACCCTACAGAATACTCCAGGACCCGACAGCACTCTACAAGACCCTTAGCAACACAACGGAACCTCACTAAAACCCTATGGGCTCCTACAGAACACTGCAGGTGCCTACGGAACCCTACAGACCCCTACGGAATACTACCAGCCGCTACGGAAACCTATGGCCCCTACGGAACTCTACGGAACCTGACAGAAACACTGTGGGCCCCTACAGGCCCTTGCGGGCACTTGCAGAACTCTGCAGGAACCCATGGAACTTTATGGAACCCTACCAGCCCCTACGGAAGCCTAAAGACCCTTGCAGGCAGTTACGGAACGGTACAGGGCCCTAGGGAACTTTACCAGCCACTACGGAACTCTACGGGCCCCTATGGAACCCTGCAGAACCCTCCAGAACCTTACAGAATCCCACGGATTCCTACAGACTCCTGCGGGCACTTACTCAACCCTAGAGGACCCTACGGAACACTGCCAGCCCCTATGGAAGGAACCCTACGGGGCCCTACAGAACACTACTGGCTCCTGCGGTACTCTACAGGCCTCTAGGGAACCTACGAAGCTCTACGGAGCCCTATGGATCCTTACGGAACAGTACAGGCCCCTTCAGACCTCTGCGGGCGCTTATGGAAACCTGCAGGACCCTATGGAACTGTACGAGACTCTACAGGCCCCTAGGGAACACCACAGGCCCCTACGGAACCCTACACAACCCTCTGGAAACTTATGGCACCCTACAAGCTCCTACCAACCCCTGCGGGCACTTACACAACCCTACAGGCCCCTACGGAAATCTACGGGACTCCACAGGCACCTAGGGAAGCCTACAGATTTCGACGGAAACCTACGAGCCCCTCTGGAACCCTACAGAATACTCCAGGACCCGACAGCACTCTACAACACCCTTAGCAACACAACGGAACCTCACTAAAACCCTATGGGCTCCTACAGAACACTGCAGGTGCCTACGGAACCCTACAGACCCCTACGGAACACTACCAGCCGCTACGGAAACCTATGGCCCCTACGGAACTCTACGGAACCTGACAGAAACACTGTGCGCCCCTACAGGCCCTTGCGGGCACTTGTAGAACTCTGCAGGAACCCACGGAACTTTATGGAACCCTACCAGCCCCTACGGAAGCCTAAAGACCCTTGCAGGCAGTTACGGAACGGTACAGGGCCCTAGGGAACTTTACCAGCCACTACGGAACTCTACGGGCCCCTACGGAACCCTGCGGAACCCTCCGGAACCTTACAGAATCCCACAGACTCCTACAGACTCCTGCGGGCACTTACTCAACCCTAGAGGACCCTACGGAACACTGCCAGCCCCTATGGAAGGAACCCTACGGGGCCCTACAGAACACTACTGGCTCCTGCGGTACTCTACAGGCCTCTAGGGAACCTACGAAGCTCTACGGAGCCCTATGGATCCTTACGGAACAGTACGGGCCCCTTCAGACCTCTGTGGGCGCTTATGGAAACCTACAGGACCCTACGGAACTGTACGAGACTCTACAGGCCCCTAGGGAACACCACAGGCCCCTACGGAACCGTACGAGACTCTCAGGCCCCTAGGGAACACCACCGGCCCCTACGGTACCCTACACAACCCTCTGGAAACTTATGGCACCCTACAAGCTCCTACCAACCCCTGCGGGCACTTACACAACCCTACAGGTCCCTACGGAAATCTACGGGACTCCACGGGCCCCTAGGGAAGCCTACAGATTTTGACGGAACCCTACGAGCCCCTCTGGAACCCTACAGAATACTCCAGGACCCGACAGCACTCTACAAGACCCTTAGCAACACAACGGAACCTCACTAAAACCCTATGGGCTCCTACAGAACACTGCAGGTGCCTATGGAACCCTACAGACCCCTACGGAACACTACCAGCCGCTACGGAAACCTATGGCCCCTACAGAACTCTACGGAACCTGACAGAAACACTGTGGGCCCCTACAGGCCCTTGCGGGCACTTGCAGAACTCTGCAGGAACCCATGGAACTTTATGGAACCCTACCAGCCCCTACGGAAGCCTAAAGACCCTTGCAGGCAGTTACGGAACGGTACAGGGCCCTAGGGAACTTTACCAGCCACTACGGAACTCTACGGGCCCCTACGGAACCCTGCAGAACCCTCCAGAACCTTACAGAATCCCACGGATTCCTACAGACTCCTGCGGGCACTTACTCAACCCTAGAGGACCCTACGGAACACTGCCAGCCCCTATGGAAGGAACCCTACAGGCCCCTACAGAACACTACTGGCTCCTGCGGTACTCTACAGGCCTCTAGGGAACCTACGAAGCTCTACGGAGCCCTATGGATCCTTACGGAACAGTAAGGGCCCCTTCAGACCTCTGCGGGCGCTTATGGAAACCTACAGGACCCTACGGAACTGTACGAGACTCTACAGGCCCCTAGGGAACACCACAGGCCCCTACGGAACCGTACGAGACTCTCAGGCCCCTAGGGAACACCACCGGCCCCTACGGTACCCTACACAACCCTCTGGAAACTTATGGCACCCTACAAGCTCCTACCAACCCCTGCGGGCACTTACACAACCCTACAGGTCCCTACGGAAATCTACGGGACTCCAAGGGCCCCTAGGGAAGCCTACAGATTTCGACGGAAACCTACGAGCCACTCTGGAACCCTACAGAATACTCCAGGACCCAACAGCACTCTACAAGACCCTTAGCAACACAACGGAACCTCACTAAAACCCTATGGGCTCCTACAGAACACTGCAGGTGCCTACGGAACCCTACAGACCCCTACGGAATACTACCAGCCGCTACGGAAACCTATGGCCCCTACGGATCTCTACGGAACCTGACAGAAACACTGTGGGCCCCTACAGGCCCTTGCGGGCACTTGCAGAACTCTGCAGGAACCCATGGAACTTTATGGAACCCTACCAGCCCCTACGGAAGCCTAAAGACCCTTGCAGGCAGTTACGGAACGGTACAGGGCCCTAGGGAACTTTACCAGCCACTACGGAACTCTACGGGCCCCTATGGAACCCTGCAGAACCCTCCAGAACCTTACAGAATCCCACGGATTCCTACAGACTCCTGCGGGCACTTACTCAACCCTAGAGGACCCTACGGAACACTGCCAGCCCCTATGGAAGGAACCCTACGGGGCCCTACAGAACACTACTGGCTCCTGCGGTACTCTACAGGCCTCTAGGGAACCTACGAAGCTCTACGGAGCCCTATGGATCCTTACGGAACAGTACGGGCCCCTTCAGACCTCTGTGGGCGCTTATGGAAACCTACAGGCCCCTACGGAACTGTACGAGACTCTACAGGCCCCTAGGGAACACCACAGGCCCCTACGGAACCCTACACAACCCTCTGGAAACTTATGGCACCCTACAAGCTCCTACCAACCCCTGCGGGCACTTACACAACCCTACAGGCCCCTACGGAAATCTACGGGACTCCACGGGCCCCTAGGGAAGCCTACAGATTTTGACGGAACCCTACGAGCCCCTCTGGAACCCTACAGAATACTCCAGGACCCGACAGCACTCTACAACACCCTTAGCAACACAACGGAACCTCACTAAAACCCTATGGGCTCCTACAGAACACTGCAGGTGCCTATGGAACCCTACAGACCCCTACGGAACACTACCAGCCGCTACGGAAACCTATGGCCCCTACAGAACTCTACGGAACCTGACAGAAACACTGTGCGCCCCTACAGGCCCTTGCGGGCACTTGCAGAACTCTGCAGGAACCCATGGAACTTTATGGAACCCTACCAGCCCCTACGGAAGCCTAAAGACCCTTGCAGGCAGTTACGGAACGGTACAGGGCCCTAGGGAACTTTACCAGCCACTACGGAACTCTACGGGCCCCTACGGAACCCTGCGGAACCCTCCAGAACCTTACAGAATCCCACGGATTCCTACAGACTCCTGCGGGCACTTACACAACCCTAGAGGACCCTACGGAACACTGCCAGCCCCTATGGAAGGAACCCTACGGGCCCCTACAGAACACTACTGGCTCCTGCGGTACTCTACAGGCCTCTAGGGAACCTACGAAGCTCTACGGAGCCCTATGGATCCTTACGGAACAGTATGGGCCCCTTCAGACCTCTGTGGGCGCTTATGGAAACCTACAGGAACCTACGGAACTGTACGAGACTCTACAGGCCCCTAGGGAACACCACAGGCCCCTACGGAACCCTACACAACCATGCGGAAACTTATGGCACCCTACAAGCTCCTACCAACCCCTGCGGGCACTTACACAACCCTACAGGTCCCTACGGAAATCTATGGGACTCCACGGGCCCCTAGGGAAGCCTACAGATTTCGACGGAAACCTACGAGCCCCTCTGGAACCCTACAGAATACTCCAGGACCCGACAGCACTCTACAAGACCCTTAGCAACACAACGGAACCTCACTAAAACCCTATGGGCTCCTACAGAACACTGCAGGTGCCTACGGAACCCTACAGACCCCTACGGAACACTACCAGCCGCTACGGAAACCTATGGCCCCTACGGAACTCTACGGAACCTGACAGAAACACTGTGCGCCCCTACAGGCCCTTGCGGGCACTTGTAGAACTCTGCAGGAACCCACGGAACTTTATGGAACCCTACCAGCCCCTACGGAAGCCTAAAGACCCTTGCAGGCAGTTACGGAACGGTACAGGGCCCTAGGGAACTTTACCAGCCACTACGGAACTCTACGGGCCCCTACGGAACCCTGCGGAACCCTCCAGAACCTTACAGAATCCCACGGATTCCTACAGACTCCTGCGGGCACTTACTCAACCCTAGAGGACCCTACGGAACACTGCCAGCCCCTATGGAAGGAACCCTACGGGCCCCTACAGAACACTACTGGCTCCTGCGTAACTCTACAGGCCTCTAGGGAACCTACGAAGCTCTACGGAGCCCTATGGATCCTTACGGAACAGTACGGGCCCCTTCAGACCTCTGTGGGCGCTTATGGAAACCTACAGGAACCTACGGAACTGTACGAGACTCTACAGGCCCCTAGGGAACACCACAGGCCCCTACGGAACCGTACGAGACTCTCAGGCCCCTAGGGAACACCACCGGCCCCTACGGTACCCTACACAACCCTCTGGAAACTTATGGAACCCTACAAGCTCCTACCAACCCCTGCGGGCACTTACACAACCCTACAGGCCCCTACGGAAATCTACGGGACTCCACGGGCCCCTAGGGAAGCCTACAGATTTCGACGGAAACCTACGAGCCCCTCTGGAACCCTACAGAATACTCCAGGACCCGACAGCACTCTACAAGACCCTTAGCAACACAACGGAGCCTCACTAAAACCCTATGGGCTCCTACAGAACACTGCAGGTGCCTACGGAACCCTAGAGACCCCTACGGAATACTACCAGCCGCTACGGAAACCTATGGCCCCTACGGAACTCTACGGAACCTAACAGAAACACTGTGCGCCCCTACAGGCCCTTGCGGGCACTTGCAGAACTCTGCAGGAACCCATGGAACTTTATGGAACCCTACCAGCCCCTACGGAAGCCTAAAGACCCTTACAGGCAGTTATGGAACGGTACAGGGCCCTAGGGAACTTTACCAGCCACTACGGAACTCTACGGGCCCCTACGGAACCCTGCGGAACCCTCCAGAACCTTACAGAATCCCACGGATTCCTACAGACTCCTGCGGGCACTTACTCAACCCTAGAGGACCCTACGGAACACTGCCAGCCCCTATGGAAGGAACCCTACGGGCCCCTACAGAACACTACTGGCTCCTGCGGTACTCTACAGGCCTCTAGGGAACCTACGAAGCTCTACGGAGCCCTATGGATCCTTACGGAACAGTACGGGCCCCTTCAGACCTCTGTGGGCGCTTATGGAAACCTACAGGACCCTACGGAACTGTACGAGACTCTACAGGCCCCTAGGGAACACCACAGGCCCCTACGGAACCCTACACAACCATGCGGAAACTTATGGCACCCTACAAGCTCCTACCAACCCCTGCGGGCACTTACACAACCCTACAGGCCCCTACGGAAATCTACGGGACTCCACGGGCCCCTAGGGAAGCCTACAGATTTTGACGGAAACCTACAAGCCCCTCTGGAACCCTACAGAATACTCCAGGACCCGACAGCACTCTACAACACCCTTAGCAACACAACGGAACCTCACTAAAACCCTATGGGCTCCTACAGAACACTGCAGGTGCCTACGGAACCCTACAGACCCCTACGGAATACTACCAGCCGCTACGGAACCCTATGGCCCCTACGGAACTCTACGGAACCTGACAGAAACACTGTGCACCCCTACAGGCCCTTGCGGGCACTTGCAGAACTCTGCAGGAACCCATGGAACTTTATGGAACCCTACCAGCCCCTACGGAAGCCTAAAGACCCTTGCAGGCAGTTACGGAACGGTACAGGGCCCTAGGGAACTTTACCAGCCACTACGGAACTCTACGGGCCCCTACGGAACCCTGCGGAACCCTCCAGAACCTTACAGAATCCCACGGATTCCTACAGACTCCTGCGGGCACTTACTCAACCCTAGAGGACCCTACGGAACACTGCCAGCCCCTATGGAAGGAACCCTACGGGCCCCTACAGAACACTACTGGCTCCTGCGGTACTCTACAGGCCTCTAGGGAACCTACGAAGCTCTACGGAGCCCTATGGATCCTTACGGAACAGTACAGGCCCCTTCAGACCTCTGCGGGCGCTTATGGAAACCTACAGGACCCTACGGAACTGTACGAGACTCTACAGGCCCCTAGGGAACACCACAGGCCCCTACGGAACCCTACACAACCATGCGGAAACTTATGGCACCCTACAAGCTCCTACCAACCCCTGCGGGCACTTACACAACCCTACAGGCCCCTACGGAAATCTACAGGACTCCACGGGCCCCTAGGGAAGCCTACAGATTTCGACGGAAACCTACGAGCCCCTCTGGAACCCTACAGAATACTCCAGGACCCGACAGCACTCTACAAGACCCTTAGCAACACAACGGAACCTCACTAAAACCCTATGGGCTCCTACAGAACACTGCAGGTGCCTACGGAACCCTACAGACCCCTACGGAATACTACCAGCCGCTACGGAAACCTATGGCCCCTACGGAACTCTACGGAACCTGACAGAAACACTGTGGGCCCCTACAGGCCCTTGCGGGCACTTGCAGAACTCTGCAGGAACCCATGGAACTTTATGGAACCC
Organism: Numenius arquata; assembly: GCF_964106895.1. Classification (NCBI taxonomy): domain Eukaryota; kingdom Metazoa; phylum Chordata; class Aves; order Charadriiformes; family Scolopacidae; genus Numenius; species Numenius arquata. The sequence continues at coordinate 31,453 of NW_027414380.1, forward strand.
TACCAGCCCCTACGGAAGCCTAAAGACCCTTGCAGGCAGTTACGGAACGGTACAGGGCCCTAGGGAACTTTACCAGCCACTACGGAACTCTACGGGCCCCTACGGAACCCTGCGGAACCCTCCAGAACCTTACAGAATCCCACGGATTCCTACAGACTCCTGCGGGCACTTACTCAACCCTAGAGGACCCTACGGAACACTGCCAGCCCCTATGGAAGGAACCCTACGGGCCCCTACAGAACACTACTGGCTCCTGCGGTACTCTACAGGCCTCTAGGGAACCTACGAAGCTCTACGGAGCCCTATGGATCCTTACGGAACAGTACGGGCCCCTTCAGACCTCTGTGGGCGCTTATGGAAACCTACAGGACCCTACGGAACTGTACGAGACTCTACAGGCCCCTAGGGAACACCACAGGCCCCTACGGAACCCTACACAACCCTCTGGAAACTTATGGCACCCTACAAGCTCCTACCAACCCCTGCGGGCACTTACACAACCCTACAGGTCCCTACGGAAATCTATGGGACTCCACGGGCCCCTAGGGAAGCCTACAGATTTCGACGGAAACCTACGAGCCCCTCTGGAACCCTACAGAATACTCCAGGACCCAACAGCACTCTACAAGACCCTTAGCAACACAACGGAACCTCACTAAAACCCTATGGGCTCCTACAGAACACTGCAGGTGCCTACGGAACCCTACAGACCCCTACGGAACACTACCAGCCGCTACGGAAACCTATGGCCCCTACGGAACTCTACGGAACCTGACAGAAACACTGTGCGCCCCTACAGGCCCTTGCGGGCACTTGTAGAACTCTGCAGGAACCCACGAAACTTTATGGAACCCTACCAGCCCCTACGGAAGCCTAAAGACCCTTGCAGGCAGTTACGGAACGGTACAGGGCCCTAGGGAACTTTACCAGCCACTACGGAACTCTACGGGCCCCTACGGAACCCTGCAGAACCCTCCAGAACCTTACAGAATCCCACAGACTCCTACAGACTCCTGCGGGCACTTACTCAACCCTAGAGGACCCTACAGAACACTGCCAGCCCCTATCGAAGGAACCCTACGGGCCCCTACAGAACACTACTGGCTCCTGCGGTACTCTACAGGCCTCTAGGGAACCTACGAAGCTCTACGGAGCCCTATGGATCCTTACGGAACAGTACGGGCCCCTTCAGACCTCTGTGGGCGCTTATGGAAACCTACAGGACCCTACGGAACCGTACGAGACTCTACAGGCCCCTAGGGAACACCACAGGCCCCTACGGAACCCTACACAACCCTCTGGAAACTTATGGAACCCTACAAGCTCCTACCAACCCCTGCGGGCACTTACACAACCCTACAGGCCCCTACGGAAATCTACGGGACTCCACGGGCCCCTAGGGAAGCCTACAGATTTCGACGGAAACCTACGAGCCCCTCTGGAACCCTACAGAATACTCCAGGACCCGACAGCACTCTACAAGACCCTTAGCAACACAACGGAACCTCACTAAAACCCTATGGGCTCCTACAGAACACTGCAGGTGCCTACGGAACCCTACAGACCCCTACGGAATACTACCAGCCGCTACGGAAACCTATGGCCCCTACGGAACTCTACGGAACCTGACAGAAACACTGTGCGCCCCTACAGGCCCTTGCGGGCACTTGCAGAACTCTGCAGGAACCCATGGAACTTTATGGAACCCTACCAGCCCCTACGGAAGCCTAAAGACCCTTGCAGGCAGTTACGGAACGGTACAGGGCCCTAGGGAACTTTACCAGCCACTACGGAACTCTACGGGCCCCTACGGAACCCTGCAGAACCCTCCAGAACCTTACAGAATCCCACGGATTCCTACAGACTCCTGCGGGCACTTACTCAACCCTAGAGGACCCTACGGAACACTGCCAGCCCCTATGGAAGGAACCCTACGGGCCCCTACAGAACACTACTGGCTCCTGCGGTACTCTACAGGCCTCTAGGGAACCTACGAAGCTCTACGGAGCCCTATGGATCCTTACGGAACAGTACGGGCCCCTTCAGACCTCTGTGGGCGCTTATGGAAACCTACAGGACCCTACGGAACTGTACGAGACTCTACAGGCCCCTAGGGAACACCACAGGCCCCTACGGAACCCTACACAACCCTCTGGAAACTTATGGCACCCTACAAGCTCCTACCAACCCCTGCGGGCACTTACACAACCCTACAGGTCCCTACGGAAATCTATGGGACTCCACGGGCCCCTAGGGAAGCCTACAGATTTCGACGGAAACCTACGAGCCCCTCTGGAACCCTACAGAATACTCCAGGACCCAACAGCACTCTACAAGACCCTTAGCAACACAACGGAACCTCACTAAAACCCTATGGGCTCCTACAGAACACTGCAGGTGCCTACGGAACCCTACAGACCCCTACGGAACACTACCAGCCGCTACGGAAACCTATGGCCCCTACGGAACTCTACGGAACCTGACAGAAACACTGTGCGCCCCTACAGGCCCTTGCGGGCACTTGTAGAACTCTGCAGGAACCCACGAAACTTTATGGAACCCTACCAGCCCCTACGGAAGCCTAAAGACCCTTGCAGGCAGTTACGGAACGGTACAGGGCCCTAGGGAACTTTACCAGCCACTACGGAACTCTACGGGCCCCTACGGAACCCTGCAGAACCCTCCAGAACCTTACAGAATCCCACAGACTCCTACAGACTCCTGCGGGCACTTACTCAACCCTAGAGGACCCTACAGAACACTGCCAGCCCCTATCGAAGGAACCCTACGGGCCCCTACAGAACACTACTGGCTCCTGCGGTACTCTACAGGCCTCTAGGGAACCTACGAAGCTCTACGGAGCCCTATGGATCCTTACGGAACAGTACGGGCCCCTTCAGACCTCTGTGGGCGCTTATGGAAACCTACAGGACCCTACGGAACTGTACGAGACTCTACAGGCCCCTAGGGAACACCACAGGCCCCTACGGAACCCTACACAACCCTCTGGAAACTTATGGCACCCTACAAGCTCCTACCAACCCCTGCGGGCACTTACACAACCCTACAGGCCCCTACGGAAATCTACGGGACTCCACGGGCCCCTAGGGAAGCCTACAGATTTCGACGGAAACCTACGAGCCCCTCTGGAACCCTACAGAATACTCCAGGACCCGACAGCACTCTACAAGACCCTTAGCAACACAACGGAACCTCACTAAAACCCTATGGGCTCCTACAGAACACTGCAGGTGCCTACGGAACCCTACAGACCCCTACGGAATACTACCAGCCGCTACGGAAACCTATGGCCCCTACGGAACTCTACGGAACCTGACAGAAACACTGCGCGCCCCTACAGGCCCTTGCGGGCACTTGCAGAACTCTGCAGGAACCCATGGAACTTTATGGAACCCTACCAGCCCCTACGGAAGCCTAAAGACCCTTGCAGGCAGTTACGGAACGGTACAGGGCCCTAGGGAACTTTACCAGCCACTACGGAACTCTACGGGCCCCTACGGAACCCTGCAGAACCCTCCAGAACCTTACAGAATCCCACGGATTCCTACAGACTCCTGCGGGCACTTACTCAACCCTAGAGGACCCTACGGAACACTGCCAGCCCCTATGGAAGGAACCCTACGGGCCCCTACAGAACACTACTGGCTCCTGCGGTACTCTACAGGCCTCTAGGGAACCTACGAAGCTCTACGGAGCCCTATGGATCCTTACGGAACAGTACGGGCCCCTTCAGACCTCTGTGGGCGCTTATGGAAACCTACAGGACCCTACGGAACTGTACGAGACTCTACAGGCCCCTAGGGAACACCACAGGCCCCTACGGAACCCTACACAACCCTCTGGAAACTTATGGCACCCTACAAGCTCCTACCAACCCCTGCGGGCACTTACACAACCCTACAGGTCCCTACGGAAATCTATGGGACTCCACGGGCCCCTAGGGAAGCCTACAGATTTCGACGGAAACCTACGAGCCCCTCTGGAACCCTACAGAATACTCCAGGACCCGACAGCACTCTACAAGACCCTTAGCAACACAACGGAACCTCACTAAAACCCTATGGGCTCCTACAGAACACTGCAGGTGCCTACGGAACCCTACAGACCCCTACGGAACACTACCAGCCGCTACGGAAACCTATGGCCCCTACGGAACTCTACGGAACCTGACAGAAACACTGTGCGCCCCTACAGGCCCTTGCGGGCACTTGCAGAACTCTGCAGGAACCCACGGAACTTTATGGAACCCTACCAGGCCCTACGGAAGCCTAAAGACCCTTGCAGGCAGTTACGGAACGGTACAGGGCCCTAGGGAACTTTACCAGCCACTACGGAACTCTACGGGCCCCTACGGAACCCTGCGGAACCCTCCAGAACCTTACAGAATCCCACGGATTCCTACAGACTCCTGCGGGCACTTACTCAACCCTAGAGGACCCTACGGAACACTGCCAGCCCCTATCGAAGGAACCCTACGGGCCCCTACAGAACACTACTGGCTCCTGCGTAACTCTACAGGCCTCTAGGGAACCTACGAAGCTCTACGGAGCCCTATGGATCCTTACGGAACAGTACGGGCCCCTTCAGACCTCTGTGGGCGCTTATGGAAACCTACAGGAACCTACGGAACTGTACGAGACTCTACAGGCCCCTAGGGAACACCACAGGCCCCTACGGAACCGTACGAGACTCTCAGGCCCCTAGGGAACACCACCGGCCCCTACGGTACCCTACACAACCCTCTGGAAACTTATGGAACCCTACAAGCTCCTACCAACCCCTGCGGGCACTTACACAACCCTACAGGCCCCTACGGAAATCTACGGGACTCCACGGGCCCCTAGGGAAGCCTACAGATTTCGACGGAAACCTACGAGCCCCTCTGGAACCCTACAGAATACTCCAGGACCCGACAGCACTCTACAAGACCCTTAGCAACACAACGGAGCCTCACTAAAACCCTATGGGCTCCTACAGAACACTGCAGGTGCCTACGGAACCCTAGAGACCCCTACGGAATACTACCAGCCGCTACGGAAACCTATGGCCCCTACGGAACTCTACGGAACCTAACAGAAACACTGTGCGCCCCTACAGGCCCTTGCGGGCACTTGCAGAACTCTGCAGGAACCCATGGAACTTTATGGAACCCTACCAGCCCCTACGGAAGCCTAAAGACCCTTACAGGCAGTTATGGAACGGTACAGGGCCCTAGGGAACTTTACCAGCCACTACGGAACTCTACGGGCCCCTACGGAACCCTGCGGAACCCTCCAGAACCTTACAGAATCCCACGGATTCCTACAGACTCCTGCGGGCACTTACTCAACCCTAGAGGACCCTACGGAACACTGCCAGCCCCTATGGAAGGAACCCTACGGGCCCCTACAGAACACTACTGGCTCCTGCGGTACTCTACAGGCCTCTAGGGAACCTACGAAGCTCTACGGAGCCCTATGGATCCTTACGGAACAGTACGGGCCCCTTCAGACCTCTGTGGGCGCTTATGGAAACCTACAGGACCCTACGGAACTGTACGAGACTCTACAGGCCCCTAGGGAACACCACAGGCCCCTACGGAACCCTACACAACCATGCGGAAACTTATGGCACCCTACAAGCTCCTACCAACCCCTGCGGGCACTTACTCAACCCTACAGGCCCCTACGGAAATCTACGGGACTCCACGGGCCCCTAGGGAAGCCTACAGATTTTGACGGAAACCTACAAGCCCCTCTGGAACCCTACAGAATACTCCAGGACCCGACAGCACTCTACAACACCCTTAGCAACACAACGGAACCTCACTAAAACCCTATGGGCTCCTACAGAACACTGCAGGTGCCTACGGAACCCTACAGACCCCTACGGAATACTACCAGCCGCTACGGAACCCTATGGCCCCTACGGAACTCTACGGAACCTGACAGAAACACTGTGCACCCCTACAGGCCCTTGCGGGCACTTGCAGAACTCTGCAGGAACCCATGGAACTTTATGGAACCCTACCAGCCCCTACGGAAGCCTAAAGACCCTTGCAGGCAGTTACGGAACGGTACAGGGCCCTAGGGAACTTTACCAGCCACTACGGAACTCTACGGGCCCCTACGGAACCCTGCGGAACCCTCCAGAACCTTACAGAATCCCACGGATTCCTACAGACTCCTGCGGGCACTTACTCAACCCTAGAGGACCCTACGGAACACTGCCAGCCCCTATGGAAGGAACCCTACGGGCCCCTACAGAACACTACTGGCTCCTGCGGTACTCTACAGGCCTCTAGGGAACCTACGAAGCTCTACGGAGCCCTATGGATCCTTACGGAACAGTACGGGCCCCTTCAGACCTCTGCGGGCGCTTATGGAAACCTACAGGACCCTACGGAACTGTACGAGACTCTACAGGCCCCTAGGGAACACCACAGGCCCCTACGGAACCCTACACAACCATGCGGAAACTTATGGCACCCTACAAGCTCCTACCAACCCCTGCGGGCACTTACACAACCCTACAGGCCCCTACGGAAATCTACAGGACTCCACGGGCCCCTAGGGAAGCCTACAGATTTCGACGGAAACCTACGAGCCCCTCTGGAACCCTACAGAATACTCCAGGACCCGACAGCACTCTACAAGACCCTTAGCAACACAACGGAACCTCACTAAAACCCTATGGGCTCCTACAGAACACTGCAGGTGCCTACGGAACCCTACAGACCCCTACGGAATACTACCAGCCGCTACGGAAACCTATGGCCCCTACGGAACTCTACGGAACCTGACAGAAACACTGTGCACCCCTACAGGCCCTTGCGGGCACTTGCAGAACTCTGCAGGAACCCATGGAACTTTATGGAACCCTACCAGCCCCTACGGAAGCCTAAAGACCCTTGCAGGCAGTTACGGAACGGTACAGGGCCCTAGGGAACTTTACCAGCCACTACGGAACTCTACGGGCCCCTACGGAACCCTGCGGAACCCTCCAGAACCTTACAGAATCCCACGGATTCCTACAGACTCCTGCGGGCACTTACTCAACCCTAGAGGACCCTACGGAACACTGCCAGCCCCTATGGAAGGAACCCTACGGGCCCCTACAGAACACTACTGGCTCCTGCGGTACTCTACAGGCCTCTAGGGAACCTACGAAGCTCTACGGAGCCCTATGGATCCTTACGGAACAGTACAGGCCCCTTCAGACCTCTGCGGGCGCTTATGGAAACCTACAGGCCCCTACGGAACTGTACGAGACTCTACAGGCCCCTAGGGAACACCACAGGCCCCTACGGAACCCTACACAACCCTCTGGAAACTTATGGCACCCTACAAGCTCCTACCAACCCCTGCGGGCACTTACACAACCCTACAGGTCCCTACGGAAATCTATGGGACTCCACGGGCCCCTAGGGAAGCCTACAGATTTCGACGGAAACCTACGAGCCCCTCTGGAACCCTACAGAATACTCCAGGACCCGACAGCACTCTACAAGACCCTTAGCAACACAACGGAACCTCACTAAAACCCTATGGGCTCCTACAGAACACTGCAGGTGCCTACGGAACCCTACAGACCCCTACGGAACACTACCAGCCGCTACGGAAACCTATGGCCCCTACGGAACTCTACGGAACCTGACAGAAACACTGTGCGCCCCTACAGGCCCTTGCGGGCACTTGTAGAACTCTGCAGGAACCCACGAAACTTTATGGAACCCTACCAGCCCCTACGGAAGCCTAAAGACCCTTGCAGGCAGTTACGGAACGGTACAGGGCCCTAGGGAACTTTACCAGCCACTACGGAACTCTACGGGCCCCTACGGAACCCTGCAGAACCCTCCAGAACCTTACAGAATCCCACAGACTCCTACAGACTCCTGCGGGCACTTACTCAACCCTAGAGGACCCTACAGAACACTGCCAGCCCCTATCGAAGGAACCCTACGGGCCCCTACAGAACACTACTGGCTCCTGCGGTACTCTACAGGCCTCTAGGGAACCTACGAAGCTCTACGGAGCCCTATGGATCCTTACGGAACAGTACGGGCCCCTTCAGACCTCTGTGGGCGCTTATGGAAACCTACAGGACCCTACGGAACTGTACGAGACTCTACAGGCCCCTAGGGAACACCACAGGCCCCTACGGAACCCTACACAACCCTCTGGAAACTTATGGCACCCTACAAGCTCCTACCAACCCCTGCGGGCACTTACACAACCCTACAGGCCCCTACGGAAATCTACGGGACTCCACGGGCCCCTAGGGAAGCCTACAGATTTCGACGGAAACCTACGAGCCCCTCTGGAACCCTACAGAATACTCCAGGACCCGACAGCACTCTACAAGACCCTTAGCAACACAACGGAACCTCACTAAAACCCTATGGGCTCCTACAGAACACTGCAGGTGCCTACGGAACCCTACAGACCCCTACGGAATACTACCAGCCGCTACGGAAACCTATGGCCCCTACGGAACTCTACGGAACCTGACAGAAACACTGTGCGCCCCTACAGGCCCTTGCGGGCACTTGCAGAACTCTGCAGGAACCCATGGAACTTTATGGAACCCTACCAGCCCCTACGGAAGCCTAAAGACCCTTGCAGGCAGTTACGGAACGGTACAGGGCCCTAGGGAACTTTACCAGCCACTACGGAACTCTACGGGCCCCTACGGAACCCTGCAGAACCCTCCAGAACCTTACAGAATCCCACGGATTCCTACAGACTCCTGCGGGCACTTACTCAACCCTAGAGGACCCTACGGAACACTGCCAGCCCCTATGGAAGGAACCCTACGGGCCCCTACAGAACACTACTGGCTCCTGCGGTACTCTACAGGCCTCTAGGGAACCTACGAAGCTCTACGGAGCCCTATGGATCCTTACGGAACAGTACAGGCCCCTTCAGACCTCTGCGGGCGCTTATGGAAACCTACAGGACCCTACGGAACTGTACGAGACTCTACAGGCCCCTAGGGAACACCACAGGCCCCTACGGAACCCTACACAACCCTCTGGAAACTTATGGCACCCTACAAGCTCCTACCAACCCCTGCGGGCACTTACACAACCCTACAGGTCCCTACGGAAATCTATGGGACTCCACGGGCCCCTAGGGAAGCCTACAGATTTCGACGGAAACCTACGAGCCCCTCTGGAACCCTACAGAATACTCCAGGACCCGACAGCACTCTACAAGACCCTTAGCAACACAACGGAACCTCACTAAAACCCTATGGGCTCCTACAGAACACTGCAGGTGCCTACGGAACCCTACAGACCCCTACGGAACACTACCAGCCGCTACGGAAACCTATGGCCCCTACGGAACTCTACGGAACCTGACAGAAACACTGTGCGCCCCTACAGGCCCTTGCGGGCACTTGTAGAACTCTGCAGGAACCCACGAAACTTTATGGAACCCTACCAGCCCCTACGGAAGCCTAAAGACCCTTGCAGGCAGTTACGGAACGGTACAGGGCCCTAGGGAACTTTACCAGCCACTACGGAACTCTACGGGCCCCTACGGAACCCTGCAGAACCCTCCAGAACCTTACAGAATCCCACAGACTCCTACAGACTCCTGCGGGCACTTACTCAACCCTAGAGGACCCTACAGAACACTGCCAGCCCCTATCGAAGGAACCCTACGGGCCCCTACAGAACACTACTGGCTCCTGCGGTACTCTACAGGCCTCTAGGGAACCTACGAAGCTCTACGGAGCCCTATGGATCCTTACGGAACAGTACGGGCCCCTTCAGACCTCTGTGGGCGCTTATGGAAACCTACAGGACCCTACGGAACTGTACGAGACTCTACAGGCCCCTAGGGAACACCACAGGCCCCTACGGAACCCTACACAACCCTCTGGAAACTTATGGCACCCTACAAGCTCCTACCAACCCCTGCGGGCACTTACACAACCCTACAGGCCCCTACGGAAATCTACGGGACTCCACGGGCCCCTAGGGAAGCCTACAGATTTTGACGGAACCCTACGAGCCCCTCTGGAACCCTACAGAATACTCCAGGACCCGACAGCACTCTACAACACCCTTAGCAACACAACGGAACCTCACTAAAACCCTATGGGCTCCTACAGAACACTGCAGGTGCCTACGGAACCCTACAGACCCCTACGGAATACTACCAGCCGCTACGGAAACCTATGGCCCCTACGGAACTCTACGGAACCTGACAGAAACACTGTGCGCCCCTACAGGCCCTTGCGGGCACTTGCAGAACTCTGCAGGAACCCATGGAACTTTATGGAACCCTACCAGCCCCTACGGAAGCCTAAAGACCCTTGCAGGCAGTTACGGAACGGTACAGGGCCCTAGGGAACTTTACCAGCCACTACGGAACTCTACGGGCCCCTACGGAACCCTGCAGAACCCTCCAGAACCTTACAGAATCCCACGGATTCCTACAGACTCCTGCGGGCACTTACTCAACCCTAGAGGACCCTACGGAACACTGCCAGCCCCTATGGAAGGAACCCTACGGGCCCCTACAGAACACTACTGGCTCCTGCGGTACTCTACAGGCCTCTAGGGAACCTACGAAGCTCTACGGAGCCCTATGGATCCTTACGGAACAGTACGGGCCCCTTCAGACCTCTGTGGGCGCTTATGGAAACCTACAGGACCCTACGGAACTGTACGAGACTCTACAGGCCCCTAGGGAACACCACAGGCCCCTACGGAACCCTACACAACCATGCGGAAACTTATGGCACCCTACAAGCTCCTACCAACCCCTGCGGGCACTTACACAACCCTACAGGCCCCTACGGAAATCTACGGGACTCCACGGGCCCCTAGGGAAGCCTACAGATTTTGACGGAAACCTACAAGCCCCTCTGGAACCCTACAGAATACTCCAGGACCCGACAGCACTCTACAACACCCTTAGCAACACAACGGAACCTCACTAAAACCCTATGGGCTCCTACAGAACACTGCAGGTGCCTACGGAACCCTACAGACCCCTACGGAATACTACCAGCCGCTACGGAACCCTATGGCCCCTACGGAACTCTACGGAACCTGACAGAAACACTGTGCACCCCTACAGGCCCTTGCGGGCACTTGCAGAACTCTGCAGGAACCCATGGAACTTTATGGAACCCTACCAGCCCCTACGGAAGCCTAAAGACCCTTGCAGGCAGTTACGGAACGGTACAGGGCCCTAGGGAACTTTACCAGCCACTACGGAACTCTACGGGCCCCTACGGAACCCTGCGGAACCCTCCAGAACCTTACAGAATCCCACGGATTCCTACAGACTCCTGCGGGCACTTACTCAACCCTAGAGGACCCTACGGAACACTGCCAGCCCCTATGGAAGGAACCCTACGGGCCCCTACAGAACACTACTGGCTCCTGCGGTACTCTACAGGCCTCTAGGGAACCTACGAAGCTCTACGGAGCCCTATGGATCCTTACGGAACAGTACAGGCCCCTTCAGACCTCTGCGGGCGCTTATGGAAACCTACAGGACCCTACGGAACTGTACGAGACTCTACAGGCCCCTAGGGAACACCACAGGCCCCTACGGAACCCTACACAACCATGCGGAAACTTATGGCACCCTACAAGCTCCTACCAACCCCTGCGGGCACTTACACAACCCTACAGGCCCCTACGGAAATCTACAGGACTCCACGGGCCCCTAGGGAAGCCTACAGATTTCGACGGAAACCTACGAGCCCCTCTGGAACCCTACAGAATACTCCAGGACCCGACAGCACTCTACAAGACCCTTAGCAACACAACGGAACCTCACTAAAACCCTATGGGCTCCTACAGAACACTGCAGGTGCCTACGGAACCCTACAGACCCCTACGGAATACTACCAGCCGCTACGGAAACCTATGGCCCCTACGGAACTCTACGGAACCTGACAGAAACACTGTGCACCCCTACAGGCCCTTGCGGGCACTTGCAGAACTCTGCAGGAACCCATGGAACTTTATGGAACCCTACCAGCCCCTACGGAAGCCTAAAGACCCTTGCAGGCAGTTACGGAACGGTACAGGGCCCTAGGGAACTTTACCAGCCACTACGGAACTCTACGGGCCCCTACGGAACCCTGCGGAACCCTCCAGAACCTTACAGAATCCCACGGATTCCTACAGACTCCTGCGGGCACTTACTCAACCCTAGAGGACCCTACAGAACACTGCCAGCCCCTATCGAAGGAACCCTACGGGCCCCTACAGAACACTACTGGCTCCTGCGGTACTCTACAGGCCTCTAGGGAACCTACGAAGCTCTACGGAGCCCTATGGATCCTTACGGAACAGTACGGGCCCCTTCAGACCTCTGTGGGCGCTTATGGAAACCTACAGGACCCTACGGAACTGTACGAGACTCTACAGGCCCCTAGGGAACACCACAGGCCCCTACGGAACCCTACACAACCCTCTGGAAACTTATGGCACCCTACAAGCTCCTACCAACCCCTGCGGGCACTTACACAACCCTACAGGCCCCTACGGAAATCTACGGGACTCCACGGGCCCCTAGGGAAGCCTACAGATTTCGACGGAAACCTACGAGCCCCTCTGGAACCCTACAGAATACTCCAGGACCCGACAGCACTCTACAAGACCCTTAGCAACACAACGGAACCTCACTAAAACCCTATGGGCTCCTACAGAACACTGCAGGTGCCTACGGAACCCTACAGACCCCTACGGAATACTACCAGCCGCTACGGAAACCTATGGCCCCTACGGAACTCTACGGAACCTGACAGAAACACTGTGCGCCCCTACAGGCCCTTGCGGGCACTTGCAGAACTCTGCAGGAACCCATGGAACTTTATGGAACCCTACCAGCCCCTACGGAAGCCTAAAGACCCTTGCAGGCAGTTACGGAACGGTACAGGGCCCTAGGGAACTTTACCAGCCACTACGGAACTCTACGGGCCCCTACGGAACCCTGCAGAACCCTCCAGAACCTTACAGAATCCCACGGATTCCTACAGACTCCTGCGGGCACTTACTCAACCCTAGAGGACCCTACGGAACACTGCCAGCCCCTATGGAAGGAACCCTACGGGCCCCTACAGAACACTACTGGCTCCTGCGGTACTCTACAGGCCTCTAGGGAACCTACGAAGCTCTACGGAGCCCTATGGATCCTTACGGAACAGTACAGGCCCCTTCAGACCTCTGCGGGCGCTTATGGAAACCTACAGGACCCTACGGAACTGTACGAGACTCTACAGGCCCCTAGGGAACACCACAGGCCCCTACGGAACCCTACACAACCCTCTGGAAACTTATGGCACCCTACAAGCTCCTACCAACCCCTGCGGGCACTTACACAACCCTACAGGTCCCTACGGAAATCTATGGGACTCCACGGGCCCCTAGGGAAGCCTACAGATTTCGACGGAAACCTACGAGCCCCTCTGGAACCCTACAGAATACTCCAGGACCCGACAGCACTCTACAAGACCCTTAGCAACACAACGGAACCTCACTAAAACCCTATGGGCTCCTACAGAACACTGCAGGTGCCTACGGAACCCTACAGACCCCTACGGAACACTACCAGCCGCTACGGAAACCTATGGCCCCTACGGAACTCTACGGAACCTGACAGAAACACTGTGCGCCCCTACAGGCCCTTGCGGGCACTTGTAGAACTCTGCAGGAACCCACGAAACTTTATGGAACCCTACCAGCCCCTACGGAAGCCTAAAGACCCTTGCAGGCAGTTACGGAACGGTACAGGGCCCTAGGGAACTTTACCAGCCACTACGGAACTCTACGGGCCCCTACGGAACCCTGCAGAACCCTCCAGAACCTTACAGAATCCCACAGACTCCTACAGACTCCTGCGGGCACTTACTCAACCCTAGAGGACCCTACAGAACACTGCCAGCCCCTATCGAAGGAACCCTACGGGCCCCTACAGAACACTACTGGCTCCTGCGGTACTCTACAGGCCTCTAGGGAACCTACGAAGCTCTACGGAGCCCTATGGATCCTTACGGAACAGTACGGGCCCCTTCAGACCTCTGTGGGCGCTTATGGAAACCTACAGGACCCTACGGAACTGTACGAGACTCTACAGGCCCCTAGGGAACACCACAGGCCCCTACGGAACCCTACACAACCCTCTGGAAACTTATGGCACCCTACAAGCTCCTACCAACCCCTGCGGGCACTTACACAACCCTACAGGCCCCTACGGAAATCTACGGGACTCCACGGGCCCCTAGGGAAGCCTACAGATTTTGACGGAACCCTACGAGCCCCTCTGGAACCCTACAGAATACTCCAGGACCCGACAGCACTCTACAACACCCTTAGCAACACAACGGAACCTCACTAAAACCCTATGGGCTCCTACAGAACACTGCAGGTGCCTACGGAACCCTACAGACCCCTACGGAATACTACCAGCCGCTACGGAAACCTATGGCCCCTACGGAACTCTACGGAACCTGACAGAAACACTGTGCGCCCCTACAGGCCCTTGCGGGCACTTGCAGAACTCTGCAGGAACCCATGGAACTTTATGGAACCCTACCAGCCCCTACGGAAGCCTAAAGACCCTTGCAGGCAGTTACGGAACGGTACAGGGCCCTAGGGAACTTTACCAGCCACTACGGAACTCTACGGGCCCCTACGGAACCCTGCAGAACCCTCCAGAACCTTACAGAATCCCACGGATTCCTACAGACTCCTGCGGGCACTTACTCAACCCTAGAGGACCCTACGGAACACTGCCAGCCCCTATGGAAGGAACCCTACGGGCCCCTACAGAACACTACTGGCTCCTGCGGTACTCTACAGGCCTCTAGGGAACCTACGAAGCTCTACGGAGCCCTATGGATCCTTACGGAACAGTACGGGCCCCTTCAGACCTCTGTGGGCGCTTATGGAAACCTACAGGACCCTACGGAACTGTACGAGACTCTACAGGCCCCTAGGGAACACCACAGGCCCCTACGGAACCCTACACAACCCTCTGGAAACTTATGGCACCCTACAAGCTCCTACCAACCCCTGCGGGCACTTACACAACCCTACAGGTCCCTACGGAAATCTATGGGACTCCACGGGCCCCTAGGGAAGCCTACAGATTTCGACGGAAACCTACGAGCCCCTCTGGAACCCTACAGAATACTCCAGGACCCGACAGCACTCTACAAGACCCTTAGCAACACAACGGAACCTCACTAAAACCCTATGGGCTCCTACAGAACACTGCAGGTGCCTACGGAACCCTACAGACCCCTACGGAACACTACCAGCCGCTACGGAAACCTATGGCCCCTACGGAACTCTACGGAACCTGACAGAAACACTGTGCGCCCCTACAGGCCCTTGCGGGCACTTGTAGAACTCTGCAGGAACCCACGGAACTTTATGGAACCCTACCAGCCCCTACGGAAGCCTAAAGACCCTTGCAGGCAGTTACGGAACGGTACAGGGCCCTAGGGAACTTTACCAGCCACTACGGAACTCTACGGGCCCCTACGGAACCCTGCGGAACCCTCCAGAACCTTACAGAATCCCACGGATTCCTACAGACTCCTGCGGGCACTTACTCAACCCTAGAGGACCCTACGGAACACTGCCAGCCCCTATCGAAGGAACCCTACGGGCCCCTACAGAACACTACTGGCTCCTGCGTAACTCTACAGGCCTCTAGGGAACCTACGAAGCTCTACGGAGCCCTATGGATCCTTACGGAACAGTACGGGCCCCTTCAGACCTCTGTGGGCGCTTATGGAAACCTACAGGAACCTACGGAACTGTACGAGACTCTACAGGCCCCTAGGGAACACCACAGGCCCCTACGGAACTCTACACAACCATGCGGAAACTTATGGCACCCTACAAGCTCCTACCAACCCCTGCGGGCACTTACACAACCCTACAGGCCCCTACGGAAATCTACAGGACTCCACGGGCCCCTAGGGAAGCCTACAGATTTCGACGGAAACCTACGAGCCCCTCTGGAACCCTACAGAATACTCCAGGACCCGACAGCACTCTACAAGACCCTTAGCAACACAACGGAACCTCACTAAAACCCTATGGGCTCCTACAGAACACTGCAGGTGCCTACGGAACCCTACAGACCCCTACGGAATACTACCAGCCGCTACGGAAACCTATGGCCCCTACGGAACTCTACGGAACCTGACAGAAACACTGTGGGCCCCTACAGGCCCTTGCGGGCACTTGCAGAACTCTGCAGGAACCCATGGAACTTTATGGAACCCTACCAGCCCCTACGGAAGCCTAAAGACCCTTGCAGGCAGTTACGGAACGGTACAGGGCCCTAGGGAACTTTACCAGCCACTACGGAACTCTACGGGCCCCTACGGAACCCTGCGGAACCCTCCAGAACCTTACAGAATCCCACGGATTCCTACAGACTCCTGCGGGCACTTACTCAACCCTAGAGGACCCTACGGAACACTGCCAGCCCCTATGGAAGGAACCCTACGGGCCCCTACAGAACACTACTGGCTCCTGCGGTACTCTACAGGCCTCTAGGGAACCTACGAAGCTCTACGGAGCCCTATGGATCCTTACGGAACAGTACGGGCCCCTTCAGACCTCTGTGGGCGCTTATGGAAACCTACAGGACCCTACGGAACTGTACGAGACTCTACAGGCCCCTAGGGAACACCACAGGCCCCTACGGAACCCTACACAACCCTCTGGAAACTTATGGCAACCTACAAGCTCCTACCAACCCCTGCGGGCACTTACACAACCCTACAGGTCCCTACGGAAATCTATGGGACTCCACGGGCCCCTAGGGAAGCCTACAGATTTCGACGGAACCCTACGAGCCCCTCTGGAACCCTACAGAATACTCCAGGACCCAACAGCACTCTACAACACCCTTAGCAACACAACGGAACCTCACTAAAACCCTATGGGCTCCTACAGAACACTGCAGGTGCCTACGGAACCCTACAGACCCCTACGGAACACTACCAGCCGCTACGGAAACCTATGGCCCCTACGGAACTCTACGGAACCTGACAGAAACACTGTGCGCCCCTACAGGCCCTTGCGGGCACTTGTAGAACTCTGCAGGAACCCACGAAACTTTATGGAACCCTACCAGCCCCTACGGAAGCCTAAAGACCCTTGCAGGCAGTTACGGAACGGTACAGGGCCCTAGGGAACTTTACCAGCCACTACGGAACTCTACGGGCCCCTACGGAACCCTGCAGAACCCTCCAGAACCTTACAGAATCCCACAGACTCCTACAGACTCCTGCGGGCACTTACTCAACCCTAGAGGACCCTACGGAACACTGCCAGCCCCTATGGAAGGAACCCTACGGGCCCCTACAGAACACTACTGGCTCCTGCGGTACTCTACAGGCCTCTAGGGAACCTACGAAGCTCTACGGAGCCCTATGGATCCTTACGGAACAGTACAGGCCCCTTCAGACCTCTGCGGGCGCTTATGGAAACCTACAGGACCCTACGGAACTGTACGAGACTCTACAGGCCCCTAGGGAACACCACAGGCCCCTACGGAACCCTACACAACCATGCGGAAACTTATGGCACCCTACAAGCTCCTACCAACCCCTGCGGGCACTTACACAACCCTACAGGCCCCTACGGAAATCTACAGGACTCCACGGGCCCCTAGGGAAGCCTACAGATTTCGACGGAAACCTACGAGCCCCTCTGGAACCCTACAGAATACTCCAGGACCCGACAGCACTCTACAAGACCCTTAGCAACACAACGGAACCTCACTAAAACCCTATGGGCTCCTACAGAACACTGCAGGTGCCTACGGAACCCTACAGACCCCTACGGAATACTACCAGCCGCTACGGAAACCTATGGCCCCTACGGAACTCTACGGAACCTGACAGAAACACTGTGGGCCCCTACAGGCCCTTGCGGGCACTTGCAGAACTCTGCAGGAACCCATGGAACTTTATGGAACCCTACCAGCCCCTACGGAAGCCTAAAGACCCTTGCAGGCAGTTACGGAACGGTACAGGGCCCTAGGGAACTTTACCAGCCACTACGGAACTCTACGGGCCCCTACGGAACCCTGCGGAACCCTCCAGAACCTTACAGAATCCCACGGATTCCTACAGACTCCTGCGGGCACTTACTCAACCCTAGAGGACCCTACGGAACACTGCCAGCCCCTATGGAAGGAACCCTACGGGCCCCTACAGAACACTACTGGCTCCTGCGGTACTCTACAGGCCTCTAGGGAACCTACGAAGCTCTACGGAGCCCTATGGATCCTTACGGAACAGTACGGGCCCCTTCAGACCTCTGTGGGCGCTTATGGAAACCTACAGGACCCTACGGAACTGTACGAGACTCTACAGGCCCCTAGGGAACACCACAGGCCCCTACGGAACTCTACACAACCATGCGGAAACTTATGGCACCCTACAAGCTCCTACCAACCCCTGCGGGCACTTACACAACCCTACAGGCCCCTACGGAAATCTACAGGACTCCACGGGCCCCTAGGGAAGCCTACAGATTTCGACGGAAACCTACGAGCCCCTCTGGAACCCTACAGAATACTCCAGGACCCGACAGCACTCTACAAGACCCTTAGCAACACAACGGAACCTCACTAAAACCCTATGGGCTCCTACAGAACACTGCAGGTGCCTACGGAACCCTACAGACCCCTACGGAATACTACCAGCCGCTACGGAAACCTATGGCCCCTACGGAACTCTACGGAACCTGACAGAAACACTGTGGGCCCCTACAGGCCCTTGCGGGCACTTGCAGAACTCTGCAGGAACCCATGGAACTTTATGGAACCCTACCAGCCCCTACGGAAGCCTAAAGACCCTTGCAGGCAGTTACGGAACGGTACAGGGCCCTAGGGAACTTTACCAGCCACTACGGAACTCTACGGGCCCCTACGGAACCCTGCAGAACCCTCCAGAACCTTACAGAATCCCACGGATTCCTACAGACTCCTGCGGGCACTTACTCAACCCTAGAGGACCCTACGGAACACTGCCAGCCCCTATGGAAGGAACCCTACGGGCCCCTACAGAACACTACTGGCTCCTGCGGTACTCTACAGGCCTCTAGGGAACCTACGAAGCTCTACGGAGCCCTATGGATCCTTACGGAACAGTACGGGCCCCTTCAGACCTCTGTGGGCGCTTATGGAAACCTACAGGACCCTACGGAACTGTACGAGACTCTACAGGCCCCTAGGGAACACCACAGGCCCCTACGGAACCCTACACAACCCTCTGGAAACTTATGGCAACCTACAAGCTCCTACCAACCCCTGCGGGCACTTACACAACCCTACAGGTCCCTACGGAAATCTATGGGACTCCACGGGCCCCTAGGGAAGCCTACAGATTTCGACGGAACCCTACGAGCCCCTCTGGAACCCTACAGAATACTCCAGGACCCAACAGCACTCTACAACACCCTTAGCAACACAACGGAACCTCACTAAAACCCTATGGGCTCCTACAGAACACTGCAGGTGCCTACGGAACCCTACAGACCCCTACGGAACACTACCAGCCGCTACGGAAACCTATGGCCCCTACGGAACTCTACGGAACCTGACAGAAACACTGTGCGCCCCTACAGGCCCTTGCGGGCACTTGTAGAACTCTGCAGGAACCCACGAAACTTTATGGAACCCTACCAGCCCCTACGGAAGCCTAAAGACCCTTGCAGGCAGTTACGGAACGGTACAGGGCCCTAGGGAACTTTACCAGCCACTACGGAACTCTACGGGCCCCTACGGAACCCTGCAGAACCCTCCAGAACCTTACAGAATCCCACAGACTCCTACAGACTCCTGCGGGCACTTACTCAACCCTAGAGGACCCTACGGAACACTGCCAGCCCCTATCGAAGGAACCCTACGGGCCCCTACAGAACACTACTGGCTCCTGCGGTACTCTACAGGCCTCTAGGGAACCTACGAAGCTCTACGGAGCCCTATGGATCCTTACGGAACAGTACAGGCCCCTTCAGACCTCTGCG
Source organism: Numenius arquata (assembly GCF_964106895.1). Lineage (NCBI taxonomy): Eukaryota > Metazoa > Chordata > Aves > Charadriiformes > Scolopacidae > Numenius > Numenius arquata. The sequence continues at coordinate 51,491 of NW_027414380.1, forward strand.
GGCGCTTATGGAAACCTACAGGACCCTACGGAACTGTACGAGACTCTACAGGCCCCTAGGGAACACCACAGGCCCCTACGGAACCCTACACAACCCTCTGGAAACTTATGGCACCCTACAAGCTCCTACCAACCCCTGCGGGCACTTACACAACCCTACAGGTCCCTACGGAAATCTATGGGACTCCACGGGCCCCTAGGGAAGCCTACAGATTTCGACGGAAACCTACGAGCCCCTCTGGAACCCTACAGAATACTCCAGGACCCGACAGCACTCTACAAGACCCTTAGCAACACAACGGAACCTCACTAAAACCCTATGGGCTCCTACAGAACACTGCAGGTGCCTACGGAACCCTACAGACCCCTACGGAACACTACCAGCCGCTACGGAAACCTATGGCCCCTACGGAACTCTACGGAACCTGACAGAAACACTGTGCGCCCCTACAGGCCCTTGCGGGCACTTGTAGAACTCTGCAGGAACCCACGAAACTTTATGGAACCCTACCAGCCCCTACGGAAGCCTAAAGACCCTTGCAGGCAGTTACGGAACGGTACAGGGCCCTAGGGAACTTTACCAGCCACTACGGAACTCTACGGGCCCCTACGGAACCCTGCAGAACCCTCCAGAACCTTACAGAATCCCACAGACTCCTACAGACTCCTGCGGGCACTTACTCAACCCTAGAGGACCCTACAGAACACTGCCAGCCCCTATCGAAGGAACCCTACGGGCCCCTACAGAACACTACTGGCTCCTGCGGTACTCTACAGGCCTCTAGGGAACCTACGAAGCTCTACGGAGCCCTATGGATCCTTACGGAACAGTACGGGCCCCTTCAGACCTCTGTGGGCGCTTATGGAAACCTACAGGACCCTACGGAACTGTACGAGACTCTACAGGCCCCTAGGGAACACCACAGGCCCCTACGGAACCCTACACAACCATGCGGAAACTTATGGCACCCTACAAGCTCCTACCAACCCCTGCGGGCACTTACACAACCCTACAGGCCCCTACGGAAATCTACAGGACTCCACGGGCCCCTAGGGAAGCCTACAGATTTCGACGGAAACCTACGAGCCCCTCTGGAACCCTACAGAATACTCCAGGACCCGACAGCACTCTACAAGACCCTTAGCAACACAACGGAACCTCACTAAAACCCTATGGGCTCCTACAGAACACTGCAGGTGCCTACGGAACCCTACAGACCCCTACGGAATACTACCAGCCGCTACGGAAACCTATGGCCCCTACGGAACTCTACGGAACCTGACAGAAACACTGTGGGCCCCTACAGGCCCTTGCGGGCACTTGCAGAACTCTGCAGGAACCCATGGAACTTTATGGAACCCTACCAGCCCCTACGGAAGCCTAAAGACCCTTGCAGGCAGTTACGGAACGGTACAGGGCCCTAGGGAACTTTACCAGCCACTACGGAACTCTACGGGCCCCTACGGAACCCTGCGGAACCCTCCAGAACCTTACAGAATCCCACGGATTCCTACAGACTCCTGCGGGCACTTACTCAACCCTAGAGGACCCTACGGAACACTGCCAGCCCCTATGGAAGGAACCCTACGGGCCCCTACAGAACACTACTGGCTCCTGCGGTACTCTACAGGCCTCTAGGGAACCTACGAAGCTCTACGGAGCCCTATGGATCCTTACGGAACAGTACGGGCCCCTTCAGACCTCTGTGGGCGCTTATGGAAACCTACAGGACCCTACGGAACTGTACGAGACTCTACAGGCCCCTAGGGAACACCACAGGCCCCTACGGAACCCTACACAACCCTCTGGAAACTTATGGCAACCTACAAGCTCCTACCAACCCCTGCGGGCACTTACACAACCCTACAGGTCCCTACGGAAATCTATGGGACTCCACGGGCCCCTAGGGAAGCCTACAGATTTCGACGGAACCCTACGAGCCCCTCTGGAACCCTACAGAATACTCCAGGACCCAACAGCACTCTACAACACCCTTAGCAACACAACGGAACCTCACTAAAACCCTATGGGCTCCTACAGAACACTGCAGGTGCCTACGGAACCCTACAGACCCCTACGGAACACTACCAGCCGCTACGGAAACCTATGGCCCCTACGGAACTCTACGGAACCTGACAGAAACACTGTGCGCCCCTACAGGCCCTTGCGGGCACTTGTAGAACTCTGCAGGAACCCACGAAACTTTATGGAACCCTACCAGCCCCTACGGAAGCCTAAAGACCCTTGCAGGCAGTTACGGAACGGTACAGGGCCCTAGGGAACTTTACCAGCCACTACGGAACTCTACGGGCCCCTACGGAACCCTGCAGAACCCTCCAGAACCTTACAGAATCCCACAGACTCCTACAGACTCCTGCGGGCACTTACTCAACCCTAGAGGACCCTACGGAACACTGCCAGCCCCTATCGAAGGAACCCTACGGGCCCCTACAGAACACTACTGGCTCCTGCGGTACTCTACAGGCCTCTAGGGAACCTACGAAGCTCTACGGAGCCCTATGGATCCTTACGGAACAGTACAGGCCCCTTCAGACCTCTGCGGGCGCTTATGGAAACCTACAGGACCCTACGGAACTGTACGAGACTCTACAGGCCCCTAGGGAACACCACAGGCCCCTACGGAACCCTACACAACCCTCTGGAAACTTATGGCACCCTACAAGCTCCTACCAACCCCTGCGGGCACTTACACAACCCTACAGGTCCCTACGGAAATCTATGGGACTCCACGGGCCCCTAGGGAAGCCTACAGATTTCGACGGAAACCTACGAGCCCCTCTGGAACCCTACAGAATACTCCAGGACCCGACAGCACTCTACAAGACCCTTAGCAACACAACGGAACCTCACTAAAACCCTATGGGCTCCTACAGAACACTGCAGGTGCCTACGGAACCCTACAGACCCCTACGGAACACTACCAGCCGCTACGGAAACCTATGGCCCCTACGGAACTCTACGGAACCTGACAGAAACACTGTGCGCCCCTACAGGCCCTTGCGGGCACTTGTAGAACTCTGCAGGAACCCACGAAACTTTATGGAACCCTACCAGCCCCTACGGAAGCCTAAAGACCCTTGCAGGCAGTTACGGAACGGTACAGGGCCCTAGGGAACTTTACCAGCCACTACGGAACTCTACGGGCCCCTACGGAACCCTGCAGAACCCTCCAGAACCTTACAGAATCCCACAGACTCCTACAGACTCCTGCGGGCACTTACTCAACCCTAGAGGACCCTACAGAACACTGCCAGCCCCTATCGAAGGAACCCTACGGGCCCCTACAGAACACTACTGGCTCCTGCGGTACTCTACAGGCCTCTAGGGAACCTACGAAGCTCTACGGAGCCCTATGGATCCTTACGGAACAGTACGGGCCCCTTCAGACCTCTGTGGGCGCTTATGGAAACCTACAGGACCCTACGGAACTGTACGAGACTCTACAGGCCCCTAGGGAACACCACAGGCCCCTACGGAACCCTACACAACCCTCTGGAAACTTATGGCACCCTACAAGCTCCTACCAACCCCTGCGGGCACTTACACAACCCTACAGGCCCCTACGGAAATCTACGGGACTCCACGGGCCCCTAGGGAAGCCTACAGATTTCGACGGAAACCTACGAGCCCCTCTGGAACCCTACAGAATACTCCAGGACCCGACAGCACTCTACAACACCCTTAGCAACACAACGGAACCTCACTAAAACCCTATGGGCTCCTACAGAACACTGCAGGTGCCTACGGAACCCTACAGACCCCTACGGAATACTACCAGCCGCTACGGAAACCTATGGCCCCTACGGAACTCTACGGAACCTGACAGAAACACTGTGGGCCCCTACAGGCCCTTGCGGGCACTTGCAGAACTCTGCAGGAACCCATGGAACTTTATGGAACCCTACCAGCCCCTACGGAAGCCTAAAGACCCTTGCAGGCAGTTACGGAACGGTACAGGGCCCTAGGGAACTTTACCAGCCACTACGGAACTCTACGGGCCCCTACGGAACCCTGCAGAACCCTCCAGAACCTTACAGAATCCCACGGATTCCTACAGACTCCTGCGGGCACTTACTCAACCCTAGAGGACCCTACGGAACACTGCCAGCCCCTATGGAAGGAACCCTACGGGCCCCTACAGAACACTACTGGCTCCTGCGGTACTCTACAGGCCTCTAGGGAACCTACGAAGCTCTACGGAGCCCTATGGATCCTTACGGAACAGTACAGGCCCCTTCAGACCTCTGCGGGCGCTTATGGAAACCTACAGGACCCTACGGAACTGTACGAGACTCTACAGGCCCCTAGGGAACACCACAGGCCCCTACGGAACCCTACACAACCCTCTGGAAACTTATGGCACCCTACAAGCTCCTACCAACCCCTGCGGGCACTTACACAACCCTACAGGTCCCTACGGAAATCTATGGGACTCCACGGGCCCCTAGGGAAGCCTACAGATTTCGACGGAAACCTACGAGCCCCTCTGGAACCCTACAGAATACTCCAGGACCCGACAGCACTCTACAAGACCCTTAGCAACACAACGGAACCTCACTAAAACCCTATGGGCTCCTACAGAACACTGCAGGTGCCTACGGAACCCTACAGACCCCTACGGAACACTACCAGCCGCTACGGAAACCTATGGCCCCTACGGAACTCTACGGAACCTGACAGAAACACTGTGCGCCCCTACAGGCCCTTGCGGGCACTTGTAGAACTCTGCAGGAACCCACGAAACTTTATGGAACCCTACCAGCCCCTACGGAAGCCTAAAGACCCTTGCAGGCAGTTACGGAACGGTACAGGGCCCTAGGGAACTTTACCAGCCACTACGGAACTCTACGGGCCCCTACGGAACCCTGCAGAACCCTCCAGAACCTTACAGAATCCCACAGACTCCTACAGACTCCTGCGGGCACTTACTCAACCCTAGAGGACCCTACAGAACACTGCCAGCCCCTATCGAAGGAACCCTACGGGCCCCTACAGAACACTACTGGCTCCTGCGGTACTCTACAGGCCTCTAGGGAACCTACGAAGCTCTACGGAGCCCTATGGATCCTTACGGAACAGTACGGGCCCCTTCAGACCTCTGTGGGCGCTTATGGAAACCTACAGGACCCTACGGAACTGTACGAGACTCTACAGGCCCCTAGGGAACACCACAGGCCCCTACGGAACCCTACACAACCCTCTGGAAACTTATGGCACCCTACAAGCTCCTACCAACCCCTGCGGGCACTTACACAACCCTACAGGCCCCTACGGAAATCTACGGGACTCCACGGGCCCCTAGGGAAGCCTACAGATTTTGACGGAACCCTACGAGCCCCTCTGGAACCCTACAGAATACTCCAGGACCCGACAGCACTCTACAAGACCCTTAGCAACACAACGGAACCTCACTAAAACCCTATGGGCTCCTACAGAACACTGCAGGTGCCTACGGAACCCTACAGACCCCTACGGAATACTACCAGCCGCTACGGAAACCTATGGCCCCTACGGAACTCTACGGAACCTGACAGAAACACTGTGCGCCCCTACAGGCCCTTGCGGGCACTTGCAGAACTCTGCAGGAACCCATGGAACTTTATGGAACCCTACCAGCCCCTACGGAAGCCTAAAGACCCTTGCAGGCAGTTACGGAACGGTACAGGGCCCTAGGGAACTTTACCAGCCACTACGGAACTCTACGGGCCCCTACGGAACCCTGCAGAACCCTCCAGAACCTTACAGAATCCCACGGATTCCTACAGACTCCTGCGGGCACTTACTCAACCCTAGAGGACCCTACGGAACACTGCCAGCCCCTATGGAAGGAACCCTACGGGCCCCTACAGAACACTACTGGCTCCTGCGGTACTCTACAGGCCTCTAGGGAACCTACGAAGCTCTACGGAGCCCTATGGATCCTTACGGAACAGTACGGGCCCCTTCAGACCTCTGTGGGCGCTTATGGAAACCTACAGGACCCTACGGAACTGTACGAGACTCTACAGGCCCCTAGGGAACACCACAGGCCCCTACGGAACCCTACACAACCCTCTGGAAACTTATGGCACCCTACAAGCTCCTACCAACCCCTGCGGGCACTTACACAACCCTACAGGTCCCTACGGAAATCTATGGGACTCCACGGGCCCCTAGGGAAGCCTACAGATTTCGACGGAAACCTACGAGCCCCTCTGGAACCCTACAGAATACTCCAGGACCCGACAGCACTCTACAAGACCCTTAGCAACACAACGGAACCTCACTAAAACCCTATGGGCTCCTACAGAACACTGCAGGTGCCTACGGAACCCTACAGACCCCTACGGAACACTACCAGCCGCTACGGAAACCTATGGCCCCTACGGAACTCTACGGAACCTGACAGAAACACTGTGCGCCCCTACAGGCCCTTGCGGGCACTTGTAGAACTCTGCAGGAACCCACGGAACTTTATGGAACCCTACCAGCCCCTACGGAAGCCTAAAGACCCTTGCAGGCAGTTACGGAACGGTACAGGGCCCTAGGGAACTTTACCAGCCACTACGGAACTCTACGGGCCCCTACGGAACCCTGCGGAACCCTCCAGAACCTTACAGAATCCCACGGATTCCTACAGACTCCTGCGGGCACTTACTCAACCCTAGAGGACCCTACGGAACACTGCCAGCCCCTATCGAAGGAACCCTACGGGCCCCTACAGAACACTACTGGCTCCTGCGTAACTCTACAGGCCTCTAGGGAACCTACGAAGCTCTACGGAGCCCTATGGATCCTTACGGAACAGTACGGGCCCCTTCAGACCTCTGTGGGCGCTTATGGAAACCTACAGGAACCTACGGAACTGTACGAGACTCTACAGGCCCCTAGGGAACACCACAGGCCCCTACGGAACCGTACGAGACTCTCAGGCCCCTAGGGAACACCACCGGCCCCTACGGTACCCTACACAACCCTCTGGAAACTTATGGAACCCTACAAGCTCCTACCAACCCCTGCGGGCACTTACACAACCCTACAGGCCCCTACGGAAATCTACGGGACTCCACGGGCCCCTAGGGAAGCCTACAGATTTTGACGGAAACCTACAAGCCCCTCTGGAACCCTACAGAATACTCCAGGACCCGACAGCACTCTACAAGACCCTTAGCAACACAACGGAACCTCACTAAAACCCTATGGGCTCCTACAGAACACTGCAGGTGCCTACGGAACCCTACAGACCCCTACGGAATACTACCAGCCGCTACGGAACCCTATGGCCCCTACGGAACTCTACGGAACCTGACAGAAACACTGTGGGCCCCTACAGGCCCTTGCGGGCACTTGCAGAACTCTGCAGGAACCCATGGAACTTTATGGAACCCTACCAGCCCCTACGGAAGCCTAAAGACCCTTGCAGGCAGTTACGGAACGGTACAGGGCCCTAGGGAACTTTACCAGCCACTACGGAACTCTACGGGCCCCTACGGAACCCTGCGGAACCCTCCAGAACCTTACAGAATCCCACGGATTCCTACAGACTCCTGCGGGCACTTACTCAACCCTAGAGGACCCTACGGAACACTGCCAGCCCCTATGGAAGGAACCCTACGGGCCCCTACAGAACACTACTGGCTCCTGCGGTACTCTACAGGCCTCTAGGGAACCTACGAAGCTCTACGGAGCCCTATGGATCCTTACGGAACAGTACAGGCCCCTTCAGACCTCTGCGGGCGCTTATGGAAACCTACAGGACCCTACGGAACTGTACGAGACTCTACAGGCCCCTAGGGAACACCACAGGCCCCTACGGAACCCTACACAACCATGCGGAAACTTATGGCACCCTACAAGCTCCTACCAACCCCTGCGGGCACTTACACAACCCTACAGGCCCCTACGGAAATCTACAGGACTCCACGGGCCCCTAGGGAAGCCTACAGATTTCGACGGAAACCTACGAGCCCCTCTGGAACCCTACAGAATACTCCAGGACCCGACAGCACTCTACAAGACCCTTAGCAACACAACGGAACCTCACTAAAACCCTATGGGCTCCTACAGAACACTGCAGGTGCCTACGGAACCCTACAGACCCCTACGGAATACTACCAGCCGCTACGGAAACCTATGGCCCCTACGGAACTCTACGGAACCTGACAGAAACACTGTGGGCCCCTACAGGCCCTTGCGGGCACTTGCAGAACTCTGCAGGAACCCATGGAACTTTATGGAACCCTACCAGCCCCTACGGAAGCCTAAAGACCCTTGCAGGCAGTTACGGAACGGTACAGGGCCCTAGGGAACTTTACCAGCCACTACGGAACTCTACGGGCCCCTACGGAACCCTGCGGAACCCTCCAGAACCTTACAGAATCCCACGGATTCCTACAGACTCCTGCGGGCACTTACTCAACCCTAGAGGACCCTACGGAACACTGCCAGCCCCTATGGAAGGAACCCTACGGGCCCCTACAGAACACTACTGGCTCCTGCGGTACTCTACAGGCCTCTAGGGAACCTACGAAGCTCTACGGAGCCCTATGGATCCTTACGGAACAGTACGGGCCCCTTCAGACCTCTGTGGGCGCTTATGGAAACCTACAGGACCCTACGGAACTGTACGAGACTCTACAGGCCCCTAGGGAACACCACAGGCCCCTACGGAACCCTACACAACCCTCTGGAAACTTATGGCAACCTACAAGCTCCTACCAACCCCTGCGGGCACTTACACAACCCTACAGGTCCCTACGGAAATCTATGGGACTCCACGGGCCCCTAGGGAAGCCTACAGATTTCGACGGAACCCTACGAGCCCCTCTGGAACCCTACAGAATACTCCAGGACCCAACAGCACTCTACAACACCCTTAGCAACACAACGGAACCTCACTAAAACCCTATGGGCTCCTACAGAACACTGCAGGTGCCTACGGAACCCTACAGACCCCTACGGAACACTACCAGCCGCTACGGAAACCTATGGCCCCTACGGAACTCTACGGAACCTGACAGAAACACTGTGCGCCCCTACAGGCCCTTGCGGGCACTTGTAGAACTCTGCAGGAACCCACGAAACTTTATGGAACCCTACCAGCCCCTACGGAAGCCTAAAGACCCTTGCAGGCAGTTACGGAACGGTACAGGGCCCTAGGGAACTTTACCAGCCACTACGGAACTCTACGGGCCCCTACGGAACCCTGCAGAACCCTCCAGAACCTTACAGAATCCCACAGACTCCTACAGACTCCTGCGGGCACTTACTCAACCCTAGAGGACCCTACGGAACACTGCCAGCCCCTATGGAAGGAACCCTACGGGCCCCTACAGAACACTACTGGCTCCTGCGGTACTCTACAGGCCTCTAGGGAACCTACGAAGCTCTACGGAGCCCTATGGATCCTTACGGAACAGTACAGGCCCCTTCAGACCTCTGCGGGCGCTTATGGAAACCTACAGGACCCTACGGAACTGTACGAGACTCTACAGGCCCCTAGGGAACACCACAGGCCCCTACGGAACCCTACACAACCATGCGGAAACTTATGGCACCCTACAAGCTCCTACCAACCCCTGCGGGCACTTACACAACCCTACAGGCCCCTACGGAAATCTACAGGACTCCACGGGCCCCTAGGGAAGCCTACAGATTTCGACGGAAACCTACGAGCCCCTCTGGAACCCTACAGAATACTCCAGGACCCGACAGCACTCTACAAGACCCTTAGCAACACAACGGAACCTCACTAAAACCCTATGGGCTCCTACAGAACACTGCAGGTGCCTACGGAACCCTACAGACCCCTACGGAATACTACCAGCCGCTACGGAAACCTATGGCCCCTACGGAACTCTACGGAACCTGACAGAAACACTGTGGGCCCCTACAGGCCCTTGCGGGCACTTGCAGAACTCTGCAGGAACCCATGGAACTTTATGGAACCCTACCAGCCCCTACGGAAGCCTAAAGACCCTTGCAGGCAGTTACGGAACGGTACAGGGCCCTAGGGAACTTTACCAGCCACTACGGAACTCTACGGGCCCCTACGGAACCCTGCGGAACCCTCCAGAACCTTACAGAATCCCACGGATTCCTACAGACTCCTGCGGGCACTTACTCAACCCTAGAGGACCCTACGGAACACTGCCAGCCCCTATGGAAGGAACCCTACGGGCCCCTACAGAACACTACTGGCTCCTGCGGTACTCTACAGGCCTCTAGGGAACCTACGAAGCTCTACGGAGCCCTATGGATCCTTACGGAACAGTACGGGCCCCTTCAGACCTCTGTGGGCGCTTATGGAAACCTACAGGACCCTACGGAACTGTACGAGACTCTACAGGCCCCTAGGGAACACCACAGGCCCCTACAGAACTCTACACAACCATGCGGAAACTTATGGCACCCTACAAGCTCCTACCAACCCCTGCGGGCACTTACACAACCCTACAGGCCCCTACGGAAATCTACAGGACTCCACGGGCCCCTAGGGAAGCCTACAGATTTCGACGGAAACCTACGGGCCCCTCTGGAACCCTACAGAATACTCCAGGACCCGACAGCACTCTACAAGACCCTTAGCAACACAACGGAACCTCACTAAAACCCTATGGGCTCCTACAGAACACTGCAGGTGCCTACGGAACCCTACAGACCCCTACGGAATACTACCAGCCGCTACGGAAACCTATGGCCCCTACGGAACTCTACGGAACCTGACAGAAACACTGTGGGCCCCTACAGGCCCTTGCGGGCACTTGCAGAACTCTGCAGGAACCCATGGAACTTTATGGAACCCTACCAGCCCCTACGGAAGCCTAAAGACCCTTGCAGGCAGTTACGGAACGGTACAGGGCCCTAGGGAACTTTACCAGCCACTACGGAACTCTACGGGCCCCTACGGAACCCTGCGGAACCCTCCAGAACCTTACAGAATCCCACGGATTCCTACAGACTCCTGCGGGCACTTACTCAACCCTAGAGGACCCTACGGAACACTGCCAGCCCCTATGGAAGGAACCCTACGGGCCCCTACAGAACACTACTGGCTCCTGCGGTACTCTACAGGCCTCTAGGGAACCTACGAAGCTCTACGGAGCCCTATGGATCCTTACGGAACAGTACGGGCCCCTTCAGACCTCTGTGGGCGCTTATGGAAACCTACAGGACCCTACGGAACTGTACGAGACTCTACAGGCCCCTAGGGAACACCACAGGCCCCTACGGAACCCTACACAACCCTCTGGAAACTTATGGCAACCTACAAGCTCCTACCAACCCCTGCGGGCACTTACACAACCCTACAGGTCCCTACGGAAATCTATGGGACTCCACGGGCCCCTAGGGAAGCCTACAGATTTCGACGGAACCCTACGAGCCCCTCTGGAACCCTACAGAATACTCCAGGACCCAACAGCACTCTACAACACCCTTAGCAACACAACGGAACCTCACTAAAACCCTATGGGCTCCTACAGAACACTGCAGGTGCCTACGGAACCCTACAGACCCCTACGGAACACTACCAGCCGCTACGGAAACCTATGGCCCCTACGGAACTCTACGGAACCTGACAGAAACACTGTGCGCCCCTACAGGCCCTTGCGGGCACTTGCAGAACTCTGCAGGAACCCACGAAACTTTATGGAACCCTACCAGCCCCTACGGAAGCCTAAAGACCCTTGCAGGCAGTTACGGAACGGTACAGGGCCCTAGGGAACTTTACCAGCCACTACGGAACTCTACGGGCCCCTACGGAACCCTGCAGAACCCTCCAGAACCTTACAGAATCCCACAGACTCCTACAGACTCCTGCGGGCACTTACTCAACCCTAGAGGACCCTACGGAACACTGCCAGCCCCTATCGAAGGAACCCTACGGGCCCCTACAGAACACTACTGGCTCCTGCGGTACTCTACAGGCCTCTAGGGAACCTACGAAGCTCTACGGAGCCCTATGGATCCTTACGGAACAGTACGGGCCCCTTCAGACCTCTGTGGGCGCTTATGGAAACCTACAGGACCCTACGGAACTGTACGAGACTCTACAGGCCCCTAGGGAACACCACAGGCCCCTACGGAACCGTACGAGACTCTCAGGCCCCTAGGGAACACCACCGGCCCCTACGGTACCCTACACAACCCTCTGGAAACTTATGGAACCCTACAAGCTCCTACCAACCCCTGCGGGCACTTACACAACCCTACAGGCCCCTACGGAAATCTACGGGACTCCACGGGCCCCTAGGAAACCCTACAGATTTCGACGGAAACCTACGAGCCCCTCTGGAACCCTACAGAATACTCCAGGACCCGACAGCACTCTACAAGACCCTTAGCAACACAACGGAACCTCACTAAAACCCTATGGGCTCCTACAGAACACTGCAGGTGCCTACGGAACCCTACAGACCCCTACGGAATACTACCAGCCGCTACGGAAACCTATGGCCCCTACGGAACTCTACGGAACCTGACAGAAACACTGTGGGCCCCTACAGGCCCTTGCGGGCACTTGCAGAACTCTGCAGGAACCCATGGAACTTTATGGAACCCTACCAGCCCCTACGGAAGCCTAAAGACCCTTACAGGCAGTTATGGAACGGTACAGGGCCCTAGGGAACTTTACCAGCCACTACGGAACTCTACGGGCCCCTACGGAACCCTGCGGAACCCTCCAGAACCTTACAGAATCCCACGGATTCCTACAGACTCCTGCGGGCACTTACTCAACCCTAGAGGACCCTACGGAACACTGCCAGCCCCTATGGAAGGAACCCTACGGGCCCCTACAGAACACTACTGGCTCCTGCGGTACTCTACAGGCCTCTAGGGAACCTACGAAGCTCTACGGAGCCCTATGGATCCTTACGGAACAGTACGGGCCCCTTCAGACCTCTGTGGGCGCTTATGGAAACCTACAGGACCCTACGGAACTGTACGAGACTCTACAGGCCCCTAGGGAACACCACAGGCCCCTACGGAACCCTACACAACCCTCTGGAAACTTATGGCACCCTACAAGCTCCTACCAACCCCTGCGGGCACTTACACAACCCTACAGGCCCCTACGGAAATCTACGGGACTCCACGGGCCCCTAGGGAAGCCTACAGATTTCGACGGAAACCTACGAGCCCCTCTGGAACCCTACAGAATACTCCAGGACCCGACAGCACTCTACAAGACCCTTAGCAACACAACGGAACCTCACTAAAACCCTATGGGCTCCTACAGAACACTGCAGGTGCCTACGGAACCCTACAGACCCCTACGGAATACTACCAGCCGCTACGGAAACCTATGGCCCCTACGGAACTCTACGGAACCTGACAGAAACACTGTGGGCCCCTACAGGCCCTTGCGGGCACTTGCAGAACTCTGCAGGAACCCATGGAACTTTATGGAACCCTACCAGCCCCTACGGAAGCCTAAAGACCCTTGCAGGCAGTTACGGAACGGTACAGGGCCCTACGGAACTTTACCAGCCACTACGGAACTCTACGGGCCCCTACGGAACCCTGCAGAACCCTCCGGAACCTAACAGAATCCCACGGATTCCTACAGACTCCTGCGGGCACTTACTCAACCCTAGAGGACCCTACGGAACACTGCCAGCCCCTATGGAAGGAACCCTACGGGCCCCTACAGAACACTACTGGCTCCTGCGGTACTCTACAGGCCTCTAGGGAACCTACGAAGCTCTACGGAGCCCTATGGATCCTTACGGAACAGTACGGGCCCCTTCAGACCTCTGCGGGCGCTTATGGAAACCTACAGGACCCTACGGAACTGTACGAGACTCTACAGGCCCCTAGGGAACACCACAGGCCCCTACGGAACCGTACGAGACTCTCAGGCCCCTAGGGAACACCACCGGCCCCTACGGTACCCTACACAACCCTCTGGAAACTTATGGAACCCTACAAGCTCCTACCAACCCCTGCGGGCACTTACACAACCCTACAGGCCCCTACGGAAATCTACGGGACTCCACGGGCCCCTAGGAAACCCTACAGATTTCGACGGAAACCTACGAGCCCCTCTGGAACCCTACAGAATACTCCAGGACCCGACAGCACTCTACAAGACCCTTAGCAACACAACGGAACCTCACTAAAACCCTATGGGCTCCTACAGAACACTGCAGGTGCCTACGGAACCCTACAGACCCCTACGGAATACTACCAGCCGCTACGGAAACCTATGGCCCCTACGGAACTCTACGGAACCTGACAGAAACACTGTGCGCCCCTACAGGCCCTTGCGGGCACTTGCAGAACTCTGCAGGAACCCATGGAACTTTATGGAACCCTACCAGCCCCTACGGAAGCCTAAAGACCCTTACAGGCAGTTATGGAACGGTACAGGGCCCTAGGGAACTTTACCAGCCACTACGGAACTCTACGGGCCCCTACGGAACCCTGCGGAACCCTCCAGAACCTTACAGAATCCCACGGATTCCTACAGACTCCTGCGGGCACTTACTCAACCCTAGAGGACCCTACGGAACACTGCCAGCCCCTATGGAAGGAACCCTACGGGCCCCTACAGAACACTACTGGCTCCTGCGGTACTCTACAGGCCTCTAGGGAACCTACGAAGCTCTACGGAGCCCTATGGATCCTTACGGAACAGTACGGGCCCCTTCAGACCTCTGTGGGCGCTTATGGAAACCTACAGGACCCTACGGAACTGTACGAGACTCTACAGGCCCCTAGGGAACACCACAGGCCCCTACGGAACCCTACACAACCCTCTGGAAACTTATGGCACCCTACAAGCTCCTACCAACCCCTGCGGGCACTTACACAACCCTACAGGCCCCTACGGAAATCTACAGGACTCCACGGGCCCCTAGGGAAGCCTACAGATTTCGACGGAAACCTACGAGCCCCTCTGGAACCCTACAGAATACTCCAGGACCCGACAGCACTCTACAAGACCCTTAGCAACACAACGGAACCTCACTAAAACCCTATGGGCTCCTACAGAACACTGCAGGTGCCTACGGAACCCTACAGACCCCTACGGAACACTACCAGCCGCTACGGAAACCTATGGCCCCTACGGAACTCTACGGAACCTGACAGAAACACTGTGCGCCCCTACAGGCCCTTGCGGGCACTTGTAGAACTCTGCAGGAACCCACGGAACTTTATGGAACCCTACCAGCCCCTACGGAAGCCTAAAGACCCTTGCAGGCAGTTACGGAACGGTACAGGGCCCTAGGGAACTTTACCAGCCACTACAGAAACTCTACGGGCCCCTACGGAACCCTGCAGAACCCTCTGGAACCTTACAGAATCCCACAGACTCCTACAGACTCCTGCGGGCACTTACTCAACCCTAGAGGACCCTACGGAACACTGCCAGCCCCTATCGAAGGAACCCTACGGGCCCCTACAGAACACTACTGGCTCCTGCGGTACTCTACAGGCCTCTAGGGAACCTACGAAGCTCTACGGAACCCTATGGATCCTTACGGAACAGTACGGGCCCCTTCAGACCTCTGCGGGCGCTTATGGAAACCTACAGGACCCTACAGAACTGTACGAGACTGTACAGGCCCCTAGGGAACACCACAGGCCCCTACGGAACCGTACGAGACTCTCAGGCCCCTAGGAACACCACCGGCCCCTACGGTACCACTACACAACCCTCTGGAAACTTATGGAACCCTACAAGCTCCTACCAACCCCTGCGGGCACTTACACAACCCTACAGGCCCCTACGGAAATCTACGGGACTCCACGGGCCCCTAGGGAAGCCTACAGATTTCGACGGAAACCTACGAGCCCCTCTGGAACCCTACAGAATACTCCAGGACCCGACAGCACTCTACAAGACCCTTAGCAACACAACGGAACCTCACTAAAACCCTATGGGCTCCTACAGAACACGGCAGGTGCCGACGGAACCCTACAGACCCCTACGGAATACTACCAGCCGCTGGAAACCTATGGCCCCTACGGAACTCTACGGAACCTAACAGAAACACTGTGCGCCCCTACAGGCCCTTGCGGGCACTTGCAGAACTCTGCAGGAACCCATGGAACTTTATGGAACCCTACCAGCCCCTACGGAAGCCTAAAGACCCTTACAGGCAGTTATGGAACGGTACAGGGCCCTAGGGAACTTTACCAGCCACTACGGAACTCTACGGGCCCCTACGGAACCCTGCGGAACCCTCCAGAACCTTACAGAATCCCACGGATTCCTACAGACTCCTGCGGGCACTTACTCAACCCTAGAGGACCCTACGGAACACTGCCAGCCCCTATGGAAGGAACCCTACGGGCCCCTACAGAACACTACTGGCTCCTGCGGTACTCTACAGGCCTCTAGGGAACCTACGAAGCTCTACGGAGCCCTATGGATCCTTACGGAACAGTACGGGCCCCTTCAGACCTCTGTGGGCGCTTATGGAAACCTACAGGACCCTACGGAACTGTACGAGACTCTACAGGCCCCTAGGGAACACCACAGGCCCCTACGGAACCCTACACAACCATGCGGAAACTTATGGCACCCTACAAGCTCCTACCAACCCCTGCGGGCACTTACACAACCCTACAGGCCCCTACGGAAATCTACGGGACTCCACGGGCCCCTAGGGAAGCCTACAGATTTCGACGGAAACCTACGAGCCCCTCTGGAACCCTACAGAATACTCCAGGACCCGACAGCACTCTACAAGACCCTTAGCAACACAACGGAACCTCACTAAAACCCTATGGGCTCCTACAGAACACTGCAGGTGCCTACGGAACCCTACAGACCCCTACGGAATACTACCAGCCGCTACGGAACCCTATGGCCCCTACGGAACTCTACGGAACCTGACAGAAACACTGCGCACCCCTACAGGCCCTTGCGGGCACTTGCAGAACTCTGCAGGAACCCATGGAACTTTATGGAACCCTACCAGCCCCTACGGAAGCCTAAAGACCCTTGCAGGCAGTTACGGAACGGTACAGGGCCCTACGGAACTTTACCAGCCACTACGGAACTCTACGGGCCCCTACGGAACCCTGCGGAACCCTCCAGAACCTTACAGAATCCCACGGATTCCTACAGACTCCTGCGGGCACTTACTCAACCCTAGAGGACCCTACGGAACACTGCCAGCCCCTATGGAAGGAACCCTACGGGCCCCTACAGAACACTACTGGCTCCTGCGGTACTCTACAGGCCTCTAGGGAACCTACGAAGCTCTACGGAGCCCTATGGATCCTTACGGAACAGTACGGGCCCCTTCAGACCTCTGTGGGCGCTTATGGAAACCTACAGGACCCTACGGAACTGTACGAGACTCTACAGGCCCCTAGGGAACACCACAGGCCCCTACGGAACCCTACACAACCCTCTGGAAACTTATGGCACCCTACAAGCTCCTACCAACCCCTGCGGGCACTTACACAACCCTACAGGCCCCTACGGAAATCTACAGGACTCCACGGGCCCCTAGGGAACCCTACAGATTTCGACGGAAACCTACGAGCCCCTCTGGAACCCTACAGAATACTCCAGGAACCGACAGCACTCTACAAGACCCTTAGCAACACAACGGAACCTCACTAAAACCCTATGGGCTCCTACAGAACACTGCAGGTGCCTACGGAACCCTACAGACCCCTACGGAATACTACCAGCCGCTACGGAAACCTATGGCCCCTACGGAACTCTACGGAACCTAACAGAAACACTGTGGGCCCCTACAGGCCCTTGCGGGCACTTGCAGAACTCTGCAGGAACCCATGGAACTTTATGGAACCCTACCAGCCCCTACGGAAGCCTAAAGACCCTTGCAGGCAGTTACGGAACGGTACAGGGCCCTACGGAACTTTACCAGCCACTACGGAACTCTACGGGCCCCTACGGAACCCTGCGGAACCCTCCAGAACCTTACAGAATCCCACGGATTCCTACAGACTCCTGCGGGCACTTACTCAACCCTAGAGGACCCTACGGAACACTGCCAGCCCCTATGGAAGGAACCCTACGGGCCCCTACAGAACACTACTGGCTCCTGCGGTACTCTACAGGCCTCTAGGGAACCTACGAAGCTCTACGGAGCCCTATGGATCCTTACGGAACAGTACGGGCCCCTTCAGACCTCTGCGGGCGCTTATGGAAACCTACAGGACCCTACAGAACTGTACGAGACTGTACAGGCCCCTAGGGAACACCACAGGCCCCTACGGAACCGTACGAGACTCTCAGGCCCCTAGGGAACACCAGCGGCCCCTACGGTACCCTACACAACCCTCTGGAAACTTATGGAACCCTACAAGCTCCTACCAACCCCTGCGGGCACTTACACAACCCTACAGGCCCCTACGGAAATCTACGGGACTCCACGGGCCCCTAGGGAAGCCTACAGATTTCGACGGAAACCTACGAGCCCCTCTGGAACCCTACAGAATACTCCAGGACCCGACAGCACTCTACAAGACCCTTAGCAACACAACGGAACCTCACTAAAACCCTATGGGCTCCTACAGAACACTGCAGGTGCCTACGGAACCCTAGAGACCCCTACGGAATACTACCAGCCGCTACGGAAACCTATGGCCCCTACGGAACTCTACGGAACCTGACAGAAACACTGTGCGCCCCTACAGGCCCTTGCGGGCACTTGCAGAACTCTGCAGGAACCCATGGAACTTTATGGAACCCTACCAGCCCCTACGGAAGCCTAAAGACCCTTGCAGGCAGTTACGGAACGGTACAGGGCCCTACGGAACTTTACCAGCCACTACGGAACTCTACGGGCCCCTACGGAACCCTGCGGAACCCTCCAGAACCTTACAGAATCCCACGGATTCCTACAGACTCCTGCGGGCACTTACTCAACCCTAGAGGACCCTACAGAACACTGCCAGCCCCTATGGAAGGAACCTTACGGGCCCCTACAGAACACTACTGGCTCCTGCGGTACTCTACAGGCCTCTAGGGAACCTACGAAGCTCTACGGAGCCCTATGGATCCTTACGGAACAGTACGGGCCCCTTCAGACCTCTGTGGGCGCTTATGGAAACCTACAGGAACCTACGGAACTGTACGAGACTCTACAGGCCCCTAGGGAACACCACAGGCCCCTACGGAACCCTACACAACCCTCTGGAAACTTATGGCACCCTACAAGCTCCTACCAACCCCTGCGGGCACTTACACAACCCTACAGGTCCCTACGGAAATCTATGGGACTCCACGGGCCCCTAGGGAAGCCTACAGATTTCGACGGAAACCTACGAGCCCCTCTGGAACCCTACAGAATACTCCAGGACCCGACAGCACTCTACAAGACCCTTAGCAACACAACGGAACCTCACTAAAACCCTATGGGCTCCTACAGAACACTGCAGGTGCCTACGGAACCCTACAGACCCCTACGGAACACTACCAGCCGCTACGGAAACCTATGGCCCCTACGGAACTCTACGGAACCTGACAGAAACACTGTGCGCCCCTACAGGCCCTTGCGGGCACTTGTAGAACTCTGCAGGAACCCACGGAACTTTATGGAACCCTACCAGCCCCTACGGAAGCCTAAAGACCCTTGCAGGCAGTTACGGAACGGTACAGGGCCCTACGGAACTTTACCAGCCACTACGGAACTCTACGGGCCCCTACGGAACCCTGCAGAACCCTCTGGAACCTTACAGAATCCCACAGACTCCTACAGACTCCTGCGGGCACTTACTCAACCCTAGAGGACCCTACGGAACACTGCCAGCCCCTATCGAAGGAACCCTACGGGCCCCTACAGAACACTACTGGCTCCTGCGGTACTCTACAGGCCTCTAGGGAACCTACGAAGCTCTACGGAGCCCTATGGATCCTTACGGAACAGTACGGGCCCCTTCAGACCTCTGCGGGCGCTTATGGAAACCTACAGGACCCTACAGAACTGTACGAGACTCTACAGGCCCCTAGGGAACACCACAGGCCCCTACGGAACCGTACGAGACTCTCAGGCCCCTAGGGAACACCACCGGCCCCTACGGTACCCTACACAACCCTCTGGAAACTTATGGAACCCTACAAGCTCCTACCAACCCCTGCGGGCACTTACACAACCCTACAGGCCCCTACGGAAATCTACGGGACTCCACGGGCCCCTAGGGAAGCCTACAGATTTCGACGGAAACCTACGAGCCCCTCTGGAACCCTACAGAATACTCCAGGACCCGACAGCACTCTACAAGACCCTTAGCAACACAACGGAACCTCACTAAAACCCTATGGGCTCCTACAGAACACTGCAGGTGCCTACGGAACCCTACAGACCCCTACGGAATACTACCAGCCGCTGGAACCCTATGGCCCCTACGGAACTCTACGGAACCTAACAGAAACACTGTGCGCCCCTACAGGCCCTTGCGGGCACTTGCAGAACTCTGCAGGAACCCATGGAACTTTATGGAACCCTACCAGCCCCTACGGAAGCCTAAAGACCCTTACAGGCAGTTATGGAACGGTACAGGGCCCTAGGGAACTTTACCAGCCACTACGGAACTCTACGGGCCCCTACGGAACCCTGCGGAACCCTCCAGAACCTTACAGAATCCCACGGATTCCTACAGACTCCTGCGGGCACTTACTCAACCCTAGAGGACCCTACGGAACACTGCCAGCCCCTATCGAAGGAACCCTACGGGCCCCTACAGAACACTACTGGCTCCTGCGGTACTCTACAGGCCTCTAGGGAACCTACGAAGCTCTACGGAGCCCTATGGATCCTTACGGAACAGTACGGGCCCCTTCAGACCTCTGTGGGCGCTTATGGAAACCTACAGGACCCTACGGAACTGTACGAGACTCTACAGGCCCCTAGGGAACACCACAGGCCCCTACGGAACCCTACACAACCCTCTGGAAACTTATGGAACCCTACAAGCTCCTACCAACCCCTGCGGGCACTTACACAACCCTACAGGCCCCTACGGAAATCTACGGGACTCCACGGGCCCCTAGGGAAGCCTACAGATTTCGACGGAAACCTACGAGCCCCTCTGGAACCCTACAGAATACTCCAGGACCCGACAGCACTCTACAAGACCCTTAGCAACACAACGGAACCTCACTAAAACCCTATGGGCTCCTACAGAACACTGCAGGTGCCTACGGAACCCTACAGACCCCTACAGAATACTACCAGCCGCTACGGAACCCTATGGCCCCTACGGAACTCTACGGAACCTGACAGAAACACTGTGCGCCCCTACAGGCCCTTGCGGGCACTTGCAGAACTCTGCAGGAACCCATGGAACTTTATGGAACCCTACCAGCCCCTACGGAAGCCTAAAGACCCTTGCAGGCAGTTACGGAACGGTACAGGGCCCTAGGGAACTTTACCAGCCACTACGGAACTCTACGGGCCCCTACGGAACCCTGCGGAACCCTCCAGAACCTTACAGAATCCCACGGATTCCTACAGACTCCTGCGGGCACTTACTCAACCCTAGAGGACCCTACGGAACACTGCCAGCCCCTATGGAAGGAACCCTACGGGCCCCTACAGAACACTACTGGCTCCTGCGGTACTCTACAGGCCTCTAGGGAACCTACGAAGCTCTACGGAGCCCTATGGATCCTTACGGAACAGTACGGGCCCCTTCAGACCTCTGTGGGCGCTTATGGAAACCTACAGGACCCTACGGAACTGTACGAGACTCTACAGGCCCCTAGGGAACACCACAGGCCCCTACGGAACCCTACACAACCCTCTGGAAACTTATGGCACCCTACAAGCTCCTACCAACCCCTGCGGGCACTTACACAACCCTACAGGTCCCTACGGAAATCTACGGGACTCCACGGGCCCCTAGGGAAGCCTACAGATTTCGACGGAAACCTACGAGCCCCTCTGGAACCCTACAGAATACTCCAGGACCCGACAGCACTCTACAAGACCCTTAGCAACACAACGGAACCTCACTAAAACCCTATGGGCTCCTACAGAACACTGCAGGTGCCTACGGAACCCTACAGACCCCTACGGAACACTACCAGCCGCTACGGAAACCTATGGCCCCTACGGAACTCTACGGAACCTGACAGAAACACTGTGCGCCCCTACAGGCCCTTGCGGGCACTTGTAGAACTCTGCAGGAACCCACGGAACTTTATGGAACCCTACCAGCCCCTACGGAAGCCTAAAGACCCTTGCAGGCAGTTACGGAACGGTACAGGGCCCTAGGGAACTTTACCAGCCACTACGGAACTCTACGGGCCCCTACGGAACCCTGCAGAACCCTCTGGAACCTTACAGAATCCCACAGACTCCTACAGACTCCTGCGGGCACTTACTCAACCCTAGAGGACCCTACGGAACACTGCCAGCCCCTATCGAAGGAACCCTACGGGCCCCTACAGAACACTACTGGCTCCTGCGGTACTCTACAGGCCTCTAGGGAACCTACGAAGCTCTACGGAGCCCTATGGATCCTTACGGAACAGTACGGGCCCCTTCAGACCTCTGTGGGCGCTTATGGAAACCTACAGGACCCTACGGAACTGTACGAGACTCTACAGGCCCCTAGGGAACACCACAGGCCCCTACGGAACCCTACACAACCATGCGGAAACTTATGGCACCCTACAAGCTCCTACCAACCCCTGCGGGCACTTACACAACCCTACAGGCCCCTACGGAAATCTACGGGACTCCACGGGCCCCTAGGGAAGCCTACAGATTTCGACGGAAACCTACGAGCCCCTCTGGAACCCTACAGAATACTCCAGGACCCGACAGCACTCTACAAGACCCTTAGCAACACAACGGAACCTCACTAAAACCCTATGGGCTCCTACAGAACACTGCAGGTGCCTACGGAACCCTACAGACCCCTACGGAATACTACCAGCCGCTACGGAACCCTATGGCCCCTACGGAACTCTACGGAACCTGACAGAAACACTGTGCGCCCCTACAGGCCCTTGCGGGCACTTGCAGAACTCTGCAGGAACCCATGGAACTTTATGGAACCCTACCAGCCCCTACGGAAGCCTAAAGACCCTTGCAGGCAGTTACGGAACGGTACAGGGCCCTAGGGAACTTTACCAGCCACTACGGAACTCTACGGGCCCCTACGGAACCCTGCGGAACCCTCCAGAACCTTACAGAATCCCACGGATTCCTACAGACTCCTGCGGGCACTTACTCAACCCTAGAGGACCCTACGGAACACTGCCAGCCCCTATGGAAGGAACCCTACGGGCCCCTACAGAACACTACTGGCTCCTGCGGTACTCTACAGGCCTCTAGGGAACCTACGAAGCTCTACGGAGCCCTATGGATCCTTACGGAACAGTACGGGCCCCTTCAGACCTCTGTGGGCGCTTATGGAAACCTACAGGACCCTACGGAACTGTACGAGACTCTACAGGCCCCTAGGGAACACCACAGGCCCCTACGGAACCCTACACAACCATGCGGAAACTTATGGCACCCTACAAGCTCCTACCAACCCCTGCGGGCACTTACACAACCCTACAGGCCCCTACGGAAATCTACGGGACTCCACGGGCCCCTAGGGAAGCCTACAGATTTTGACGGAACCCTACGAGCCCCTCTGGAACCCTACAGAATACTCCAGGACCCAACAGCACTCTACAAGACCCTTAGCAACACAACGGAACCTCACTAAAACCCTATGGGCTCCTACAGAACACTGCAGGTGCCTACGGAACCCTACAGACCCCTACGGAATACTACCAGCCGCTACGGAACCCTATGGCCCCTACGGAACTCTACGGAACCTGACAGAAACACTGTGGGCCCCTACAGGCCCTTGCGGGCACTTGCAGAACTCTGCAGGAACCCATGGAACTTTATGGAACCCTACCAGCCCCTACGGAAGCCTAAAGACCCTTGCAGGCAGTTACGGAACGGTACAGGGCCCTAGGGAACTTTACCAGCCACTACGGAACTCTACGGGCCCCTACGGAACCCTGCGGAACCCTCCAGAACCTTACAGAATCCCATGGATTCCTACAGACTCCTGCGGGCACTTACTCAACCCTAGAGGACCCTACGGAACACTGCCAGCCCCTATGGAAGGAACCCTACAGGCCCCTACAGAACACTACTGGCTCCTGCGTAACTCTACAGGCCTCTAGGGAACCTACGAAGCTCTACGGAGCCCTATGGATCCTTACGGAACAGTACAGGCCCCTTCAGACCTCTGCGGGCGCTTATGGAAACCTACAGGACCCTACGGAACTGTACGAGACTCTACAGGCCCCTAGGGAACACCACAGGCCCCTACGGAACCGTACGAGACTCTACAGGCCCCTAGGGAACACCACAGGCCCCTACGGAACCCTACACAACCATGCGGAAACTTATGGCACCCTACAAGCTCCTACCAACCCCTGCGGGCACTTACACAACCCTACAGGCCCCTAAGGAAATCTACAGGACTCCACGGGCCCCTAGGGAAGCCTACAGATTTCGACGGAAACCTACGAGCCCCTCTGGAACCCTACAGAATACTCCAGGACCCGACAGCACTCTACAAGACCCTTAGCAACACAACGGAACCTCACTAAAACCCTATGGGCTCCTACAGAACACTGCAGGTGCCTACGGAACCCTACAGACCCCTACGGAATACTACCAGCCGCTACGGAAACCTATGGCCCCTACGGAACTCTACGGAACCTGACAGAAACACTGTGCGCCCCTACAGGCCCTTGCGGGCACTTGCAGAACTCTGCAGGAACCCATGGAACTTTATGGAACCCTACCAGCCCCTACGGAAGCCTAAAGACCCTTGCAGGCAGTTACGGAACGGTACAGGGCCCTAGGGAACTTTACCAGCCACTACGGAACTCTACGGGCCCCTATGGAACCCTGCAGAACCCTCCAGAACCTTACAGAATCCCACGGATTCCTACAGACTCCTGCGGGCACTTACTCAACCCTAGAGGACCCTACGGAACACTGCCAGCCCCTATGGAAGGAACCCTACGGGCCCCTACAGAACACTACTGGCTCCTGCGGTACTCTACAGGCCTCTAGGGAACCTACGAAGCTCTACGGAGCCCTATGGATCCTTACGGAACAGTACGGGCCCCTTCAGACCTCTGTGGGCGCTTATGGAAACCTACAGGACCCTACGGAACTGTACGAGACTCTACAGGCCCCTAGGGAACACCACAGGCCCCTACGGAACCCTACACAACCCTCTGGAAACTTATGGCACCCTACAAGCTCCTACCAACCCCTGCGGGCACTTACACAACCCTACAGGCCCCTACGGAAATCTACGGGACTCCAAGGGCCCCTAGGGAAGCCTACAGATTTCGACGGAAACCTACGAGCCCCTCTGGAACCCTACAGAATACTCCAGGACCCGACAGCACTCTACAAGACCCTTAGCAACACAACGGAACCTCACTAAAACCCTATGGGCTCCTACAGAACACTGCAGGTGCCTACGGAACCCTAGAGACCCCTACGGAATACTACCAGCCGCTACGGAAACCTATGGCCCCTACGGAACTCTACGGAACCTAACAGAAACACTGTGCGCCCCTACAGGCCCTTGCGGGCACTTGCAGAACTCTGCAGGAACCCATGGAACTTTATGGAACCCTACCAGCCCCTACGGAAGCCTAAAGACCCTTACAGGCAGTTATGGAACGGTACAGGGCCCTAGGGAACTTTACCAGCCACTACGGAACTCTACGGGCCCCTACGGAACCCTGCGGAACCCTCCAGAACCTTACAGAATCCCACGGATTCCTACAGACTCCTGCGGGCACTTACTCAACCCTAGAGGACCCTACGGAACACTGCCAGCCCCTATCGAAGGAACCCTACGGGCCCCTACAGAACACTACTGGCTCCTGCGGTACTCTACAGGCCTCTAGGGAACCTACGAAGCTCTACGGAGCCCTATGGATCCTTACGGAACAGTACGGGCCCCTTCAGACCTCTGTGGGCGCTTATGGAAACCTACAGGACCCTACGGAACTGTACGAGACTCTACAGGCCCCTAGGGAACACCACAGGCCCCTACGGAACCCTACACAACCATGCGGAAACTTATGGAACCCTACAAGCTCCTACCAACCCCTGCGGGCACTTACACAACCCTACAGGCCCCTACGGAAATCTACAGGACTCCACGGGCCCCTAGGGAAGCCTACAGATTTCGACGGAAACCTACGAGCCCCTCTGGAACCCTACAGAATACTCCAGGACCCGACAGCACTCTACAAGACCCTTAGCAACACAACGGAACCTCACTAAAACCCTATGGGCTCCTACAGAACACTGCAGGTGCCTACGGAACCCTACAGACCCCTACGGAACACTACCAGCCGCTACGGAACCCTATGGCCCCTACGGAACTCTACGGAACCTGACAGAAACACTGTGCGCCCCTACAGGCCCTTGCGGGCACTTGCAGAACTCTGCAGGAACCCATGGAACTTTATGGAACCCTACCAGCCCCTACGGAAGCCTAAAGACCCTTGCAGGCAGTTACGGAACGGTACAGGGCCCTACGGAACTTTACCAGCCACTACGGAACTCTACGGGCCCCTACGGAACCCTGCGGAACCCTCCAGAACCTTACAGAATCCCACGGATTCCTACAGACTCCTGCGGGCACTTACTCAACCCTAGAGGACCCTACGGAACACTGCCAGCCCCTATGGAAGGAACCCTACAGGCCCCTACAGAACACTACTGGCTCCTGCGTAACTCTACAGGCCTCTAGGGAACCTACGAAGCTCTACGGAGCCCTATGGATCCTTACGGAACAGTACAGGCCCCTTCAGACCTCTGCGGGCGCTTATGGAAACCTACAGGACCCTACGGAACTGTACGAGACTCTACAGGCCCCTAGGGAACACCACAGGCCCCTACGGAACCGTACGAGACTCTACAGGCCCCTAGGGAACACCACAGGCCCCTACGGAACCCTACACAACCATGCGGAAACTTATGGCACCCTACAAGCTCCTACCAACCCCTGCGGGCACTTACACAACCCTACAGGCCCCTACGGAAATCTACAGGACTCCACGGGCCCCTAGGGAAGCCTACAGATTTCGACGGAAACCTACGAGCCCCTCTGGAACCCTACAGAATACTCCAGGACCCGACAGCACTCTACAAGACCCTTAGCAACACAACGGAACCTCACTAAAACCCTATGGGCTCCTACAGAACACTGCAGGTGCCTACGGAACCCTACAGACCCCTACGGAATACTACCAGCCGCTACGGAAACCTATGGCCCCTACGGAACTCTACGGAACCTAACAGAAACACTGTGCGCCCCTACAGGCCCTTGCGGGCACTTGCAGAACTCTGCAGGAACCCATGGAACTTTATGGAACCCTACCAGCCCCTACGGAAGCCTAAAGACCCTTACAGGCAGTTATGGAACGGTACAGGGCCCTAGGGAACTTTACCAGCCACTACGGAACTCTACGGGCCCCTACGGAACCCTGCGGAACCCTCCAGAACCTTACAGAATCCCACGGATTCCTACAGACTCCTGCGGGCACTTACTCAACCCTAGAGGACCCTACGGAACACTGCCAGCCCCTATCGAAGGAACCCTACGGGCCCCTACAGAACACTACTGGCTCCTGCGGTACTCTACAGGCCTCTAGGGAACCTACGAAGCTCTACGGAGCCCTATGGATCCTTACGGAACAGTACGGGCCCCTTCAGACCTCTGTGGGCGCTTATGGAAACCTACAGGACCCTACGGAACTGTACGAGACTCTACAGGCCCCTAGGGAACACCACAGGCCCCTACGGAACCCTACACAACCATGCGGAAACTTATGGCACCCTACAAGCTCCTACCAACCCCTGCGGGCACTTACACAACCCTACAGGCCCCTACGGAAATCTACAGGACTCCACGGGCCCCTAGGGAAGCCTACAGATTTCGACGGAAACCTACGAGCCCCTCTGGAACCCTACAGAATACTCCAGGACCCGACAGCACTCTACAAGACCCTTAGCAACACAACGGAACCTCACTAAAACCCTATGGGCTCCTACAGAACACTGCAGGTGCCTACGGAACCCTACAGACCCCTACGGAACACTACCAGCCGCTACGGAACCCTATGGCCCCTACGGAACTCTACGGAACCTGACAGAAACACTGTGGGCCCCTACAGGCCCTTGCGGGCACTTGCAGAACTCTGCAGGAACCCATGGAACTTTATGGAACCCTACCAGCCCCTACGGAAGCCTAAAGACCCTTGCAGGCAGTTACGGAACGATACAGGGCCCTACGGAACTTTACCAGCCACTACGGAACTCTACGGGCCCCTACGGAACCCTGCGGAACCCTCCAGAACCTTACAGAATCCCATGGATTCCTACAGACTCCTGCGGGCACTTACTCAACCCTAGAGGACCCTACGGAACACTGCCAGCCCCTATGGAAGGAACCCTACAGGCCCCTACAGAACACTACTGGCTCCTGCGTAACTCTACAGGCCTCTAGGGAACCTACGAAGCTCTACGGAGCCCTATGGATCCTTACGGAACAGTACAGGCCCCTTCAGACCTCTGCGGGCGCTTATGGAAACCTACAGGACCCTACGGAACTGTACGAGACTCTACAGGCCCCTAGGGAACACCACAGGCCCCTACGGAACCGTACGAGACTCTACAGGCCCCTAGGGAACACCACAGGCCCCTACGGAACCCTACACAACCATGCGGAAACTTATGGCACCCTACAAGCTCCTACCAACCCCTGCGGGCACTTACACAACCCTACAGGCCCCTACGGAAATCTACAGGACTCCACGGGCCCCTAGGGAAGCCTACAGATTTCGACGGAAACCTACGAGCCCCTCTGGAACCCTACAGAATACTCCAGGACCCGACAGCACTCTACAAGACCCTTAGCAACACAACGGAACCTCACTAAAACCCTATGGGCTCCTACAGAACACTGCAGGTGCCTACAGAACCCTACAGACCCCTACGGAATACTACGAGCCGCTACGGAACCCTATGGCCCCTACGGAACTCTACGGAACCTGACAGAAACACTGTGCGCCCCTACAGGCCCTTGCGGGCACTTGCAGAACTCTGCAGGAACCCATGGAACTTTATGGAACCCTACCAGCCCCTACGGAAGCCTAAAGACCCTTGCAGGCAGTTACGGAACGGTACAGGGCCCTAGGGAACTTTACCAGCCACTACGGAACTCTACGGGCCCCTACGGAACCCTGCGGAACCCTCCAGAACCTTACAGAATCCCACGGATTCCTACAGACTCCTGCGGGCACTTACTCAACCCTAGAGGACCCTACGGAACACTGCCAGCCCCTATGGAAGGAACCCTACGGGCCCCTACAGAACACTACTGGCTCCTGCGGTACTCTACAGGCCTCTAGGGAACCTACGAAGCTCTACGGAGCCCTATGGATCCTTACGGAACAGTACGGGCCCCTTCAGACCTCTGTGGGCGCTTATGGAAACCTACAGGACCCTACGGAACTGTACGAGACTCTACAGGCCCCTAGGGAACACCACAGGCCCCTACGGAACCCTACACAACCCTCTGGAAACTTATGGCACCCTACAAGCTCCTACCAACCCCTGCGGGCACTTACACAACCCTACAGGTCCCTACGGAAATCTACAGGACTCCACGGGCCCCTAGGGAAGCCTACAGATTTCGACGGAAACCTACGAGCCCCTCTGGAACCCTACAGAATACTCCAGGACCCGACAGCACTCTACAAGACCCTTAGCAACACAACGGAACCTCACTAAAACCCTATGGGCTCCTACAGAACACTGCAGGTGCCTACGGAACCCTACAGACCCCTACGGAACACTACCAGCCGCTACGGAAACCTATGGCCCCTACGGAACTCTACGGAACCTGACAGAAACACTGTGCGCCCCTACAGGCCCTTGCGGGCACTTGTAGAACTCTGCAGGAACCCACGGAACTTTATGGAACCCTACCAGCCCCTACGGAAGCCTAAAGACCCTTGCAGGCAGTTACGGAACGGTACAGGGCCCTAGGGAACTTTACCAGCCACTACGGAACTCTACGGGCCCCTACGGAACCCTGCAGAACCCTCTGGAACCTTACAGAATCCCACAGACTCCTACAGACTCCTGCGGGCACTTACTCAACCCTAGAGGACCCTACGGAACACTGCCAGCCCCTATCGAAGGAACCCTACGGGCCCCTACAGAACACTACTGGCTCCTGCGGTACTCTACAGGCCTCTAGGGAACCTACGAAGCTCTACGGAGCCCTATGGATCCTTACGGAACAGTACGGGCCCCTTCAGACCTCTGTGGGCGCTTATGGAAACCTACAGGACCCTACGGAACTGTACGAGACTCTACAGGCCCCTAGGGAACACCACAGGCCCCTACGGAACCCTACACAACCCTCTGGAAACTTATGGCACCCTACAAGCTCCTACCAACCCCTGCGGGCACTTACACAACCCTACAGGCCCCTACGGAAATCTACGGGACTCCACGGGCCCCTAGGGAAGCCTACAGATTTCGACGGAAACCTACGAGCCCCTCTGGAACCCTACAGAATACTCCAGGACCCGACAGCACTCTACAAGACCCTTAGCAACACAACGGAACCTCACTAAAACCCTATGGGCTCCTACAGAACACTGCAGGTGCCTACGGAACCCTACAGACCCCTACGGAATACTACCAGCCGCTACGGAACCCTATGGCCCCTACGGAACTCTACGGAACCTGACAGAAACACTGTGCGCCCCTACAGGCCCTTGCGGGCACTTGCAGAACTCTGCAGGAACCCATGGAACTTTATGGAACCCTACCAGCCCCTACGGAAGCCTAAAGACCCTTGCAGGCAGTTACGGAACGGTACAGGGCCCTAGGGAACTTTACCAGCCACTACGGAACTCTACGGGCCCCTACGGAACCCTGCGGAACCCTCCAGAACCTTACAGAATCCCACGGATTCCTACAGACTCCTGCGGGCACTTACTCAACCCTAGAGGACCCTACGGAACACTGCCAGCCCCTATGGAAGGAACCCTACGGGCCCCTACAGAACACTACTGGCTCCTGCGGTACTCTACAGGCCTCTAGGGAACCTACGAAGCTCTACGGAGCCCTATGGATCCTTACGGAACAGTACGGGCCCCTTCAGACCTCTGTGGGCGCTTATGGAAACCTACAGGACCCTACGGAACTGTACGAGACTCTACAGGCCCCTAGGGAACACCACAGGCCCCTACGGAACCCTACACAACCATGCGGAAACTTATGGCACCCTACAAGCTCCTACCAACCCCTGCGGGCACTTACACAACCCTACAGGCCCCTACGGAAATCTACGGGACTCCACGGGCCCCTAGGGAAGCCTACAGATTTTGACGGAACCCTACGAGCCCCTCTGGAACCCTACAGAATACTCCAGGACCCAACAGCACTCTACAAGACCCTTAGCAACACAACGGAACCTCACTAAAACCCTATGGGCTCCTACAGAACACTGCAGGTGCCTACGGAACCCTACAGACCCCTACGGAATACTACCAGCCGCTACGGAACCCTATGGCCCCTACGGAACTCTACGGAACCTGACAGAAACACTGTGGGCCCCTACAGGCCCTTGCGGGCACTTGCAGAACTCTGCAGGAACCCATGGAACTTTATGGAACCCTACCAGCCCCTACGGAAGCCTAAAGACCCTTGCAGGCAGTTACGGAACGGTACAGGGCCCTAGGGAACTTTACCAGCCACTACGGAACTCTACGGGCCCCTACGGAACCCTGCGGAACCCTCCAGAACCTTACAGAATCCCATGGATTCCTACAGACTCCTGCGGGCACTTACTCAACCCTAGAGGACCCTACGGAACACTGCCAGCCCCTATGGAAGGAACCCTACAGGCCCCTACAGAACACTACTGGCTCCTGCGTAACTCTACAGGCCTCTAGGGAACCTACGAAGCTCTACGGAGCCCTATGGATCCTTACGGAACAGTACAGGCCCCTTCAGACCTCTGCGGGCGCTTATGGAAACCTACAGGACCCTACGGAACTGTACGAGACTCTACAGGCCCCTAGGGAACACCACAGGCCCCTACGGAACCGTACGAGACTCTACAGGCCCCTAGGGAACACCACAGGCCCCTACGGAACCCTACACAACCATGCGGAAACTTATGGCACCCTACAAGCTCCTACCAACCCCTGCGGGCACTTACACAACCCTACAGGCCCCTAAGGAAATCTACAGGACTCCACGGGCCCCTAGGGAAGCCTACAGATTTCGACGGAAACCTACGAGCCCCTCTGGAACCCTACAGAATACTCCAGGACCCGACAGCACTCTACAAGACCCTTAGCAACACAACGGAACCTCACTAAAACCCTATGGGCTCCTACAGAACACTGCAGGTGCCTACGGAACCCTACAGACCCCTACGGAATACTACCAGCCGCTACGGAAACCTATGGCCCCTACGGAACTCTACGGAACCTGACAGAAACACTGTGCGCCCCTACAGGCCCTTGCGGGCACTTGCAGAACTCTGCAGGAACCCATGGAACTTTATGGAACCCTACCAGCCCCTACGGAAGCCTAAAGACCCTTGCAGGCAGTTACGGAACGGTACAGGGCCCTACGGAACTTTACCAGCCACTACGGAACTCTACGGGCCCCTATGGAACCCTGCAGAACCCTCCAGAACCTTACAGAATCCCACGGATTCCTACAGACTCCTGCGGGCACTTACTCAACCCTAGAGGACCCTACGGAACACTGCCAGCCCCTATGGAAGGAACCCTACGGGCCCCTACAGAACACTACTGGCTCCTGCGGTACTCTACAGGCCTCTAGGGAACCTACGAAGCTCTACGGAGCCCTATGGATCCTTACGGAACAGTACAGGCCCCTTCAGACCTCTGCGGGCGCTTATGGAAACCTACAGGACCCTACGGAACTGTACGAGACTCTACAGGCCCCTAGGGAACACCACAGGCCCCTACGGAACCGTACGAGACTCTACAGGCCCCTAGGGAACACCACAGGCCCCTACGGAACCCTACACAACCATGCGGAAACTTATGGCACCCTACAAGCTCCTACCAACCCCTGCGGGCACTTACACAACCCTACAGGCCCCTACGGAAATCTACAGGACTCCACGGGCCCCTAGGGAAGCCTACAGATTTCGACGGAAACCTACGAGCCCCTCTGGAACCCTACAGAATACTCCAGGACCCGACAGCACTCTACAAGACCCTTAGCAACACAACGGAACCTCACTAAAACCCTATGGGCTCCTACAGAACACTGCAGGTGCCTACAGAACCCTACAGACCCCTACGGAATACTACGAGCCGCTACGGAACCCTATGGCCCCTACGGAACTCTACGGAACCTGACAGAAACACTGTGCGCCCCTACAGGCCCTTGCGGGCACTTGCAGAACTCTGCAGGAACCCATGGAACTTTATGGAACCCTACCAGCCCCTACGGAAGCCTAAAGACCCTTGCAGGCAGTTACGGAACGGTACAGGGCCCTAGGGAACTTTACCAGCCACTACGGAACTCTACGGGCCCCTACGGAACCCTGCGGAACCCTCCAGAACCTTACAGAATCCCACGGATTCCTACAGACTCCTGCGGGCACTTACTCAACCCTAGAGGACCCTACGGAACACTGCCAGCCCCTATGGAAGGAACCCTACGGGCCCCTACAGAACACTACTGGCTCCTGCGGTACTCTACAGGCCTCTAGGGAACCTACGAAGCTCTACGGAGCCCTATGGATCCTTACGGAACAGTACGGGCCCCTTCAGACCTCTGTGGGCGCTTATGGAAACCTACAGGACCCTACGGAACTGTACGAGACTCTACAGGCCCCTAGGGAACACCACAGGCCCCTACGGAACCCTACACAACCCTCTGGAAACTTATGGCACCCTACAAGCTCCTACCAACCCCTGCGGGCACTTACACAACCCTACAGGTCCCTACGGAAATCTACAGGACTCCACGGGCCCCTAGGGAAGCCTACAGATTTCGACGGAAACCTACGAGCCCCTCTGGAACCCTACAGAATACTCCAGGACCCGACAGCACTCTACAAGACCCTTAGCAACACAACGGAACCTCACTAAAACCCTATGGGCTCCTACAGAACACTGCAGGTGCCTACGGAACCCTACAGACCCCTACGGAACACTACCAGCCGCTACGGAAACCTATGGCCCCTACGGAACTCTACGGAACCTGACAGAAACACTGTGCGCCCCTACAGGCCCTTGCGGGCACTTGTAGAACTCTGCAGGAACCCACGGAACTTTATGGAACCCTACCAGCCCCTACGGAAGCCTAAAGACCCTTGCAGGCAGTTACGGAACGGTACAGGGCCCTAGGGAACTTTACCAGCCACTACGGAACTCTACGGGCCCCTACGGAACCCTGCAGAACCCTCTGGAACCTTACAGAATCCCACAGACTCCTACAGACTCCTGCGGGCACTTACTCAACCCTAGAGGACCCTACGGAACACTGCCAGCCCCTATCGAAGGAACCCTACGGGCCCCTACAGAACACTACTGGCTCCTGCGGTACTCTACAGGCCTCTAGGGAACCTACGAAGCTCTACGGAGCCCTATGGATCCTTACGGAACAGTACGGGCCCCTTCAGACCTCTGTGGGCGCTTATGGAAACCTACAGGACCCTACGGAACTGTACGAGACTCTACAGGCCCCTAGGGAACACCACAGGCCCCTACGGAACCCTACACAACCCTCTGGAAACTTATGGCACCCTACAAGCTCCTACCAACCCCTGCGGGCACTTACACAACCCTACAGGCCCCTACGGAAATCTACGGGACTCCACGGGCCCCTAGGGAAGCCTACAGATTTCGACGGAAACCTACGAGCCCCTCTGGAACCCTACAGAATACTCCAGGACCCGACAGCACTCTACAAGACCCTTAGCAACACAACGGAACCTCACTAAAACCCTATGGGCTCCTACAGAACACTGCAGGTGCCTACGGAACCCTACAGACCCCTACGGAATACTACCAGCCGCTACGGAACCCTATGGCCCCTACGGAACTCTACGGAACCTGACAGAAACACTGTGCGCCCCTACAGGCCCTTGCGGGCACTTGCAGAACTCTGCAGGAACCCATGGAACTTTATGGAACCCTACCAGCCCCTACGGAAGCCTAAAGACCCTTGCAGGCAGTTACGGAACGGTACAGGGCCCTAGGGAACTTTACCAGCCACTACGGAACTCTACGGGCCCCTACGGAACCCTGCGGAACCCTCCAGAACCTTACAGAATCCCACGGATTCCTACAGACTCCTGCGGGCACTTACTCAACCCTAGAGGACCCTACGGAACACTGCCAGCCCCTATGGAAGGAACCCTACGGGCCCCTACAGAACACTACTGGCTCCTGCGGTACTCTACAGGCCTCTAGGGAACCTACGAAGCTCTACGGAGCCCTATGGATCCTTACGGAACAGTACGGGCCCCTTCAGACCTCTGTGGGCGCTTATGGAAACCTACAGGACCCTACGGAACTGTACGAGACTCTACAGGCCCCTAGGGAACACCACAGGCCCCTACGGAACCCTACACAACCATGCGGAAACTTATGGCACCCTACAAGCTCCTACCAACCCCTGCGGGCACTTACACAACCCTACAGGCCCCTACGGAAATCTACGGGACTCCACGGGCCCCTAGGGAAGCCTACAGATTTTGACGGAACCCTACGAGCCCCTCTGGAACCCTACAGAATACTCCAGGACCCAACAGCACTCTACAAGACCCTTAGCAACACAACGGAACCTCACTAAAACCCTATGGGCTCCTACAGAACACTGCAGGTGCCTACGGAACCCTACAGACCCCTACGGAATACTACCAGCCGCTACGGAACCCTATGGCCCCTACGGAACTCTACGGAACCTGACAGAAACACTGTGGGCCCCTACAGGCCCTTGCGGGCACTTGCAGAACTCTGCAGGAACCCATGGAACTTTATGGAACCCTACCAGCCCCTACGGAAGCCTAAAGACCCTTGCAGGCAGTTACGGAACGGTACAGGGCCCTAGGGAACTTTACCAGCCACTACGGAACTCTACGGGCCCCTACGGAACCCTGCGGAACCCTCCAGAACCTTACAGAATCCCATGGATTCCTACAGACTCCTGCGGGCACTTACTCAACCCTAGAGGACCCTACGGAACACTGCCAGCCCCTATGGAAGGAACCCTACAGGCCCCTACAGAACACTACTGGCTCCTGCGTAACTCTACAGGCCTCTAGGGAACCTACGAAGCTCTACGGAGCCCTATGGATCCTTACGGAACAGTACAGGCCCCTTCAGACCTCTGCGGGCGCTTATGGAAACCTACAGGACCCTACGGAACTGTACGAGACTCTACAGGCCCCTAGGGAACACCACAGGCCCCTACGGAACCGTACGAGACTCTACAGGCCCCTAGGGAACACCACAGGCCCCTACGGAACCCTACACAACCATGCGGAAACTTATGGCACCCTACAAGCTCCTACCAACCCCTGCGGGCACTTACACAACCCTACAGGCCCCTAAGGAAATCTACAGGACTCCACGGGCCCCTAGGGAAGCCTACAGATTTCGACGGAAACCTACGAGCCCCTCTGGAACCCTACAGAATACTCCAGGACCCGACAGCACTCTACAAGACCCTTAGCAACACAACGGAACCTCACTAAAACCCTATGGGCTCCTACAGAACACTGCAGGTGCCTACGGAACCCTACAGACCCCTACGGAATACTACCAGCCGCTACGGAAACCTATGGCCCCTACGGAACTCTACGGAACCTGACAGAAACACTGTGCGCCCCTACAGGCCCTTGCGGGCACTTGCAGAACTCTGCAGGAACCCATGGAACTTTATGGAACCCTACCAGCCCCTACGGAAGCCTAAAGACCCTTGCAGGCAGTTACGGAACGGTACAGGGCCCTACGGAACTTTACCAGCCACTACGGAACTCTACGGGCCCCTATGGAACCCTGCAGAACCCTCCAGAACCTTACAGAATCCCACGGATTCCTACAGACTCCTGCGGGCACTTACTCAACCCTAGAGGACCCTACGGAACACTGCCAGCCCCTATGGAAGGAACCCTACGGGCCCCTACAGAACACTACTGGCTCCTGCGGTACTCTACAGGCCTCTAGGGAACCTACGAAGCTCTACGGAGCCCTATGGATCCTTACGGAACAGTACGGGCCCCTTCAGACCTCTGTGGGCGCTTATGGAAACCTACAGGACCCTACGGAACTGTACGAGACTCTACAGGCCCCTAGGGAACACCACAGGCCCCTACGGAACCCTACACAACCCTCTGGAAACTTATGGCACCCTACAAGCTCCTACCAACCCCTGCGGGCACTTACACAACCCTACAGGCCCCTACGGAAATCTACGGGACTCCAAGGGCCCCTAGGGAAGCCTACAGATTTCGACGGAACCCTACGAGCCCCTCTGGAACCCTACAGAATACTCCAGGACCCGACAGCACTCTACAAGACCCTTAGCAACACAACGGAACCTCACTAAAACCCTATGGGCTCCTACAGAACACTGCAGGTGCCTACGGAACCCTAGAGACCCCTACGGAACACTACCAGCCGCTACGGAAACCTATGGCCCCTACGGAACTCTACGGAACCTAACAGAAACACTGTGCGCCCCTACAGGCCCTTGCGGGCACTTGCAGAACTCTGCAGGAACCCATGGAACTTTATGGAACCCTACCAGCCCCTACGGAAGCCTAAAGACCCTTACAGGCAGTTATGGAACGGTACAGGGCCCTAGGGAACTTTACCAGCCACTACGGAACTCTACGGGCCCCTACGGAACCCTGCGGAACCCTCCAGAACCTTACAGAATCCCACGGATTCCTACAGACTCCTGCGGGCACTTACTCAACCCTAGAGGACCCTACGGAACACTGCCAGCCCCTATCGAAGGAACCCTACGGGCCCCTACAGAACACTACTGGCTCCTGCGGTACTCTACAGGCCTCTAGGGAACCTACGAAGCTCTACGGAGCCCTATGGATCCTTACGGAACAGTACGGGCCCCTTCAGACCTCTGTGGGCGCTTATGGAAACCTACAGGACCCTACGGAACTGTACGAGACTCTACAGGCCCCTAGGGAACACCACAGGCCCCTACGGAACCCTACACAACCATGCGGAAACTTATGGAACCCTACAAGCTCCTACCAACCCCTGCGGGCATTTACACAACCCTACAGGCCCCTACGGAAATCTACAGGACTCCACGGGCCCCTAGGGAAGCCTACAGATTTCGACGGAAACCTACGAGCCCCTCTGGAACCCTACAGAATACTCCAGGACCCGACAGCACTCTACAAGACCCTTAGCAACACAACGGAACCTCACTAAAACCCTATGGGCTCCTACAGAACACTGCAGGTGCCTACGGAACCCTACAGACCCCTACGGAACACTACCAGCCGCTACGGAACCCTATGGCCCCTACGGAACTCTACGGAACCTGACAGAAACACTGTGCGCCCCTACAGGCCCTTGCGGGCACTTGCAGAACTCTGCAGGAACCCATGGAACTTTATGGAACCCTACCAGCCCCTACGGAAGCCTAAAGACCCTTGCAGGCAGTTACGGAACGGTACAGGGCCCTACGGAACTTTACCAGCCACTACGGAACTCTACGGGCCCCTACGGAACCCTGCGGAACCCTCCAGAACCTTACAGAATCCCATGGATTCCTACAGACTCCTGCGGGCACTTACTCAACCCTAGAGGACCCTACGGAACACTGCCAGCCCCTATGGAAGGAACCCTACAGGCCCCTACAGAACACTACTGGCTCCTGCGTAACTCTACAGGCCTCTAGGGAACCTACGAAGCTCTACGGAGCCCTATGGATCCTTACGGAACAGTACAGGCCCCTTCAGACCTCTGCGGGCGCTTATGGAAACCTACAGGACCCTACGGAACTGTACGAGACTCTACAGGCCCCTAGGGAACACCACAGGCCCCTACGGAACCGTACGAGACTCTACAGGCCCCTAGGGAACACCACAGGCCCCTACGGAACCCTACACAACCATGCGGAAACTTATGGCACCCTACAAGCTCCTACCAACCCCTGCGGGCACTTACACAACCCTACAGGCCCCTACGGAAATCTACAGGACTCCACGGGCCCCTAGGGAAGCCTACAGATTTCGACGGAAACCTACGAGCCCCTCTGGAACCCTACAGAATACTCCAGGACCCGACAGCACTCTACAAGACCCTTAGCAACACAACGGAACCTCACTAAAACCCTATGGGCTCCTACAGAACACTGCAGGTGCCTACGGAACCCTAGAGACCCCTACGGAATACTACCAGCCGCTACGGAAACCTATGGCCCCTACGGAACTCTACGGAACCTAACAGAAACACTGTGCGCCCCTACAGGCCCTTGCGGGCACTTGCAGAACTCTGCAGGAACCCATGGAACTTTATGGAACCCTACCAGCCCCTACGGAAGCCTAAAGACCCTTACAGGCAGTTATGGAACGGTACAGGGCCCTAGGGAACTTTACCAGCCACTACGGAACTCTACGGGCCCCTACGGAACCCTGCGGAACCCTCCAGAACCTTACAGAATCCCACGGATTCCTACAGACTCCTGCGGGCACTTACTCAACCCTAGAGGACCCTACGGAACACTGCCAGCCCCTATCG
The DNA here is from genome assembly GCF_964106895.1 of Numenius arquata. Taxonomy (NCBI): domain Eukaryota; kingdom Metazoa; phylum Chordata; class Aves; order Charadriiformes; family Scolopacidae; genus Numenius; species Numenius arquata. The sequence goes on from NW_027414380.1 coordinate 91,284, forward strand.
AAGGAACCCTACGGGCCCCTACAGAACACTACTGGCTCCTGCGGTACTCTACAGGCCTCTAGGGAACCTACGAAGCTCTACGGAGCCCTATGGATCCTTACGGAACAGTACGGGCCCCTTCAGACCTCTGTGGGCGCTTATGGAAACCTACAGGACCCTACGGAACTGTACGAGACTCTACAGGCCCCTAGGGAACACCACAGGCCCCTACGGAACCCTACACAACCATGCGGAAACTTATGGCACCCTACAAGCTCCTACCAACCCCTGCGGGCACTTACACAACCCTACAGGCCCCTACGGAAATCTACAGGACTCCACGGGCCCCTAGGGAAGCCTACAGATTTCGACGGAAACCTACGAGCCCCTCTGGAACCCTACAGAATACTCCAGGACCCGACAGCACTCTACAAGACCCTTAGCAACACAACGGAACCTCACTAAAACCCTATGGGCTCCTACAGAACACTGCAGGTGCCTACGGAACCCTACAGACCCCTACGGAACACTACCAGCCGCTACGGAACCCTATGGCCCCTACGGAACTCTACGGAACCTGACAGAAACACTGTGGGCCCCTACAGGCCCTTGCGGGCACTTGCAGAACTCTGCAGGAACCCATGGAACTTTATGGAACCCTACCAGCCCCTACGGAAGCCTAAAGACCCTTGCAGGCAGTTACGGAACGGTACAGGGCCCTACGGAACTTTACCAGCCACTACGGAACTCTACGGGCCCCTACGGAACCCTGCGGAACCCTCCAGAACCTTACAGAATCCCATGGATTCCTACAGACTCCTGCGGGCACTTACTCAACCCTAGAGGACCCTACGGAACACTGCCAGCCCCTATGGAAGGAACCCTACAGGCCCCTACAGAACACTACTGGCTCCTGCGTAACTCTACAGGCCTCTAGGGAACCTACGAAGCTCTACGGAGCCCTATGGATCCTTACGGAACAGTACAGGCCCCTTCAGACCTCTGCGGGCGCTTATGGAAACCTACAGGACCCTACGGAACTGTACGAGACTCTACAGGCCCCTAGGGAACACCACAGGCCCCTACGGAACCGTACGAGACTCTACAGGCCCCTAGGGAACACCACAGGCCCCTACGGAACCCTACACAACCATGCGGAAACTTATGGCACCCTACAAGCTCCTACCAACCCCTGCGGGCACTTACACAACCCTACAGGCCCCTACGGAAATCTACAGGACTCCACGGGCCCCTAGGGAAGCCTACAGATTTCGACGGAAACCTACGAGCCCCTCTGGAACCCTACAGAATACTCCAGGACCCGACAGCACTCTACAAGACCCTTAGCAACACAACGGAACCTCACTAAAACCCTATGGGCTCCTACAGAACACTGCAGGTGCCTACAGAACCCTACAGACCCCTACGGAATACTACGAGCCGCTACGGAAACCTATGGCCCCTACGGAACTCTACGGAACCTGACAGAAACACTGTGCGCCCCTACAGGCCCTTGCGGGCACTTGCAGAACTCTGCAGGAACCCATGGAACTTTATGGAACCCTACCAGCCCCTATGGAAGCCTAAAGACCCTTGCAGGCAGTTACGGAACGGTACAGGGCCCTAGGGAACTTTACCAGCCACTACGGAACTCTACGGGCCCCTACGGAACCCTGCAGAACCCTCCGGAACCTTACAGAATCCCACGGATTCCTACAGACTCCTGCGGGCACTTACTCAACCCTAGAGGACCCTACGGAACACTGCCAGCCCCTATGGAAGGAACCCTACGGGCCCCTACAGAACACTACTGGCTCCTGCGGTACTCTACAGGCCTCTAGGGAACCTACGAAGCTCTACGGAGCCCTATGGATCCTTACGGAACAGTACGGGCCCCTTCAGACCTCTGCGGGCGCTTATGGAAACCTACAGGACCCTACGGAACTGTACGAGACTCTACAGGCCCCTAGGGAACACCACAGGCCCCTACGGAACCCTACACAACCCTCTGGAAACTTATGGCACCCTACAAGCTCCTACCAACCCCTGCGGGCACTTACACAACCCTACAGGTCCCTACGGAAATCTACGGGACTCCACGGGCCCCTAGGGAAGCCTACAGATTTCGACGGAAACCTACGAGCCCCTCTGGAACCCTACAGAATACTCCAGGACCCGACAGCACTCTACAAGACCCTTAGCAACACAACGGAACCTCACTAAAACCCTATGGGCTCCTACAGAACACTGCAGGTGCCTACGGAACCCTACAGACCCCTACGGAACACTACCAGCCGCTACGGAAACCTATGGCCCCTACGGAACTCTACGGAACCTGACAGAAACACTGTGCGCCCCTACAGGCCCTTGCGGGCACTTGCAGAACTCTGCAGGAACCCACGGAACTTTATGGAACCCTACCAGCCCCTACGGAAGCCTAAAGACCCTTGCAGGCAGTTACGGAACGGTACAGGGCCCTAGGGAACTTTACCAGCCACTACGGAACTCTACGGGCCCCTACGGAACCCTGCGGAACCCTCCAGAACCTTACAGAATCCCACAGACTCCTACAGACTCCTGCGGGCACTTACTCAACCCTAGAGGACCCTACGGAACACTGCCAGCCCCTATGGAAGGAACCCTACGGGCCCCTACAGAACACTACTGGCTCCTGCGGTACTCTACAGGCCTCTAGGGAACCTACGAAGCTCTACGGAGCCCTATGGATCCTTACGGAACAGTACGGGCCCCTTCAGACCTCTGCGGGCGCTTATGGAAACCTACAGGACCCTACGGAACTGTACGAGACTCTACAGGCCCCTAGGGAACACCACAGGCCCCTACGGAACCCTACACAACCATGCGGAAACTTATGGCACCCTACAAGCTCCTACCAACCCCTGCGGGCACTTACACAACCCTACAGGTCCCTACGGAAATCTACGGGACTCCACGGGCCCCTAGGGAAGCCTACAGATTTCGACGGAAACCTACGAGCCCCTCTGGAACCCTACAGAATACTCCAGGACCCGACAGCACTCTACAAGACCCTTAGCAACACAACGGAACCTCACTAAAACCCTATGGGCTCCTACAGAACACTGCAGGTGCCTACGGAACCCTACAGACCCCTACGGAATACTACCAGCCGCTACGGAAACCTATGGCCCCTACGGAACTCTACGGAACCTGACAGAAACACTGTGCGCCCCTACAGGCCCTTGCAGGCACTTGCAGAACTCTGCAGGAACCCATGGAACTTTATGGAACCCTACCAGCCCCTACGGAAGCCTAAAGACCCTTACAGGCAGTTATGGAACGGTACAGGGCCCTAGGGAACTTTACCAGCCACTACGGAACTCTACGGGCCCCTACGGAACCCTGCAGAACCCTCCAGAACCTTACAGAATCCCACGGATTCCTACAGACTCCTGCGGGCACTTACTCAACCCTAGAGGACCCTACGGAACACTGCCAGCCCCTATGGAAGGAACCCTACAGGCCCCTACAGAACACTACTGGCTCCTGCGTAACTCTACAGGCCTCTAGGGAACCTACGAAGCTCTACGGAGCCCTATGGATCCTTACGGAACAGTACGGGCCCCTTCAGACCTCTGCGGGCGCTTATGGAAACCTACAGGACCCTACGGAACTGTACGAGACTCTACAGGCCCCTAGGGAACACCACAGGCCCCTACGGAACCGTACGAGACTCTCAGGCCCCTAGGGAACACCACCGGCCCCTACGGTACCCTACACAACCCTCTGGAAACTTATGGAACCCTACAAGCTCCTACCAACCCCTGCGGGCACTTACACAACCCTACAGGCCCCTACGGAAATCTACGGGACTCCACGGGCCCCTAGGGAAGCCTACAGATTTCGACGGAAACCTACGAGCCCCTCTGGAACCCTACAGAATACTCCAGGACCCGACAGCACTCTACAAGACCCTTAGCAACACAACGGAACCTCACTAAAACCCTATGGGCTCCTACAGAACACTGCAGGTGCCTACGGAACCCTACAGACCCCTACGGAATACTACCAGCCGCTACGGAAACCTATGGCCCCTACGGAACTCTACGGAACCTGACAGAAACACTGTGGGCCCCTACAGGCCCTTGCGGGCACTTGCAGAACTCTGCAGGAACCCATGGAACTTTATGGAACCCTACCAGCCCCTACGGAAGCCTAAAGACCCTTACAGGCAGTTATGGAACGGTACAGGGCCCTAGGGAACTTTACCAGCCACTACGGAACTCTACGGGCCCCTACGGAACCCTGCGGAACCCTCCAGAACCTTACAGAATCCCACGGATTCCTACAGACTCCTGCGGGCACTTACTCAACCCTAGAGGACCCTACGGAACACTGCCAGCCCCTATGGAAGGAACCCTACGGGCCCCTACAGAACACTACTGGCTCCTGCGGTACTCTACAGGCCTCTAGGGAACCTACGAAGCTCTACGGAGCCCTATGGATCCTTACGGAACAGTACGGGCCCCTTCAGACCTCTGCGGGCGCTTATGGAAACCTACAGGACCCTACGGAACTGTACGAGACTCTACAGGCCCCTAGGGAACACCACAGGCCCCTACGGAACCCTACACAACCCTCTGGAAACTTATGGAACCCTACAAGCTCCTACCAACCCCTGCGGGCACTTACACAACCCTACAGGTTCCTACGGAAATCTACGGGACTCCACGGGCCCCTAGGGAAGCCTACAGATTTCGACGGAAACCTACGAGCCCCTCTGGAACCCTACAGAATACTCCAGGACCCGACAGCACTCTACAAGACCCTTAGCAACACAACGGAACCTCACTAAAACCCTATGGGCTCCTACAGAACACTGCAGGTGCCTACGGAACCCTACAGACCCCTACGGAACACTACCAGCCGCTACGGAAACCTATGGCCCCTACAGAACTCTACGGAACCTGACAGAAACACTGTGGGCCCCTACAGGCCCTTGCGGGCACTTGCAGAACTCTGCAGGAACCCATGGAACTTTATGGAACCCTACCAGCCCCTACGGAAGCCTAAAGACCCTTGCAGGCAGTTACGGAACGGTACAGGGCCCTAGGGAACTTTACCAGCCACTACGGAACTCTACGGGCCCCTACGGAACCCTGCGGAACCCTCCAGAACCTTACAGAATCCCACGGATTCCTACAGACTCCTGCGGGCACTTACTCAACCCTAGAGGACCCTACGGAACACTGCCAGCCCCTATGGAAGGAACCCTACGGGCCCCTACAGAACACTACTGGCTCCTGCGGTACTCTACAGGCCTCTAGGGAACCTACGAAGCTCTACGGAGCCCTATGGATCCTTACGGAACAGTACGGGCCCCTTCAGACCTCTGCGGGCGCTTATGGAAACCTACAGGACCCTACGGAACTGTACGAGACTCTACAGGCCCCTAGGGAACACCACAGGCCCCTACGGAACCGTACGAGACTCTCAGGCCCCTAGGGAACACCACCGGCCCCTACGGTACCCTACACAACCCTCTGGAAACTTATGGAACCCTACAAGCTCCTACCAACCCCTGCGGGCACTTACACAACCCTACAGGCCCCTACGGAAATCTACGGGACTCCACGGGCCCCTAGGGAAGCCTACAGATTTCGACGGAAACCTACGAGCCCCTCTGGAACCCTACAGAATACTCCAGGACCCGACAGCACTCTACAACACCCTTAGCAACACAACGGAACCTCACTAAAACCCTATGGGCTCCTACAGAACACTGCAGGTGCCTACGGAACCCTACAGACCCCTACGGAATACTACCAGCCGCTACGGAAACCTATGGCCCCTACGGAACTCTACGGAACCTGACAGAAACACTGTGCGCCCCTACAGGCCCTTGCGGGCACTTGCAGAACTCTGCAGGAACCCATGGAACTTTATGGAACCCTACCAGCCCCTACGGAAGCCTAAAGACCCTTACAGGCAGTTATGGAACGGTACAGGGCCCTAGGGAACTTTACCAGCCACTACGGAACTCTACGGGCCCCTACGGAACCCTGCGGAACCCTCCAGAACCTTACAGAATCCCACGGATTCCTACAGACTCCTGCGGGCACTTACTCAACCCTAGAGGACCCTACGGAACACTGCCAGCCCCTATGGAAGGAACCCTACGGGCCCCTACAGAACACTACTGGCTCCTGCGGTACTCTACAGGCCTCTAGGGAACCTACGAAGCTCTACGGAGCCCTATGGATCCTTACGGAACAGTACGGGCCCCTTCAGACCTCTGCGGGCGCTTATGGAAACCTACAGGACCCTACGGAACTGTACGAGACTCTACAGGCCCCTAGGGAACACCACCGGCCCCTACGGTACCCTACACAACCCTCTGGAAACTTATGGAACCCTACAAGCTCCTACCAACCCCTGCGGGCACTTACACAACCCTACAGGCCCCTACGGAAATCTACGGGACTCCACGGGCCCCTAGGGAAGCCTACAGATTTCGACGGAAACCTACGAGCCCCTCTGGAACCCTACAGAATACTCCAGGACCCGACAGCACTCTACAAGACCCTTAGCAACACAACGGAACCTCACTAAAACCCTATGGGCTCCTACAGAACACTGCAGGTGCCTACGGAACCCTACAGACCCCTACGGAATACTACCAGCCGCTACGGAAACCTATGGCCCCTACGGAACTCTACGGAACCTGACAGAAACACTGTGCGCCCCTACAGGCCCTTGCGGGCACTTGCAGAACTCTGCAGGAACCCACGGAACTTTATGGAACCCTACCAGCCCCTACGGAAGCCTAAAGACCCTTGCAGGCAGTTACGGAACGGTACAGGGCCCTAGGGAACTTTACCAGCCACTACGGAACTCTACGGGCCCCTACGGAACCCTGCGGAACCCTCCAGAACCTTACAGAATCCCACGGATTCCTACAGACTCCTGCGGGCACTTACTCAACCCTAGAGGACCCTACGGAACACTGCCAGCCCCTATGGAAGGAACCCTACGGGCCCCTACAGAACACTACTGGCTCCTGCGGTACTCTACAGGCCTCTAGGGAACCTACGAAGCTCTACGGAGCCCTATGGATCCTTACGGAACAGTACGGGCCCCTTCAGACCTCTGCGGGCGCTTATGGAAACCTACAGGACCCTACGGAACTGTACGAGACTCTACAGGCCCCTAGGGAACACCACAGGCCCCTACGGAACCGTACGAGACTCTACAGGCCCCTAGGGAACACCACAGGCCCCTACGGAACCCTACACAACCATGCGGAAACTTATGGAACCCTACAAGCTCCTACCAACCCCTGCGGGCACTTACACAACCCTACAGGTCCCTACGGAAATCTACGGGACTCCACGGGCCCCTAGGGAAGCCTACAGATTTCGATGGAAACCTACGAGCCCCTCTGGAACCCTACAGAATACTCCAGGACCCGACAGCACTCTACAAGACCCTTAGCAACACAACGGAACCTCACTAAAACCCTATGGGCTCCTACAGAACACTGCAGGTGCCTACGGAACCCTACAGACCCCTACGGAACACTACCAGCCGCTACGGAAACCTATGGCCCCTACGGAACTCTACGGAACCTGACAGAAACACTGTGCGCCCCTACAGGCCCTTGCGGGCACTTGCAGAACTCTGCAGGAACCCATGGAACTTTATGGAACCCTACCAGCCCCTACGGAAGCCTAAAGACCCTTGCAGGCAGTTACGGAACGGTACAGGGCCCTAGGGAACTTTACCAGCCACTACGGAACTCTACGGGCCCCTACGGAACCCTGCGGAACCCTCCAGAACCTTACAGAATCCCACGGATTCCTACAGACTCCTGCGGGCACTTACTCAACCCTAGAGGACCCTACGGAACACTGCCAGCCCCTATGGAAGGAACCCTACGGGCCCCTACAGAACACTACTGGCTCCTGCGGTACTCTACAGGCCTCTAGGGAACCTACGAAGCTCTACGGAGCCCTATGGATCCTTACGGAACAGTACGGGCCCCTTCAGACCTCTGTGGGCGCTTATGGAAACCTACAGGACCCTACGGAACTGTACGAGACTCTACAGGCCCCTAGGGAACACCACAGGCCCCTACGGAACCCTACACAACCATGCGGAAACTTATGGCACCCTATAAGCTCCTACCAACCCCTGCGGGCACTTACACAACCCTACAGGCCCCTACGGAAATCTACGGGACTCCACGGGCCCCTAGGGAAGCCTACAGATTTTGACGGAACCCTACGAGCCCCTCTGGAACCCTACAGAATACTCCAGGACCCGACAGCACTCTACAAGACCCTTAGCAACACAACGGAACCTCACTAAAACCCTATGGGCTCCTACAGAACACTGCAGGTGCCTACGGAACCCTACAGACCCCTACGGAATACTACCAGCCGCTACGGAAACCTATGGCCCCTACGGAACTCTACGGAACCTGACAGAAACACTGTGCGCCCCTACAGGCCCTTGCGGGCACTTGCAGAACTCTGCAGGAACCCATGGAACTTTATGGAACCCTACCAGCCCCTACGGAAGCCTAAAGACCCTTACAGGCAGTTATGGAACGGTACAGGGCCCTAGGGAACTTTACCAGCCACTACGGAACTCTACGGGCCCCTACGGAACCCTGCGGAACCCTCCAGAACCTTACAGAATCCCACGGATTCCTACAGACTCCTGCGGGCACTTACTCAACCCTAGAGGACCCTACGGAACACTGCCAGCCCCTATGGAAGGAACCCTACGGGCCCCTACAGAACACTACTGGCTCCTGCGGTACTCTACAGGCCTCTAGGGAACCTACGAAGCTCTACGGAGCCCTATGGATCCTTACGGAACAGTACGGGCCCCTTCAGACCTCTGCGGGCGCTTATGGAAACCTACAGGACCCTACGGAACTGTACGAGACTCTACAGGCCCCTAGGGAACACCACAGGCCCCTACGGAACCGTACGAGTCTCTCAGGCCCCTAGGGAACACCACCGGCCCCTACGGTACCCTACACAACCCTCTGGAAACTTATGGAACCCTACAAGCTCCTACCAACCCCTGCGGGCATTTACACAACCCTACAGGCCCCTACGGAAATCTACGGGACTCCACGGGCCCCTAGGGAAGCCTACAGATTTCGACGGAAACCTACGAGCCCCTCTGGAACCCTACAGAATACTCCAGGACCCGACAGCACTCTACAAGACCCTTAGCAACACAACGGAACCTCACTAAAACCCTATGGGCTCCTACAGAACACTGCAGGTGCCTACGGAACCCTACAGACCCCTACGGAATACTACCAGCCGCTACGGAAACCTATGGCCCCTACGGAACTCTACGGAACCTGACAGAAACACTGTGCGCCCCTACAGGCCCTTGCGGGCACTTGCAGAACTCTGCAGGAACCCACGGAACTTTATGGAACCCTACCAGCCCCTACGGAAGCCTAAAGACCCTTGCAGGCAGTTACGGAACGGTACAGGGCCCTAGGGAACTTTACCAGCCACTACGGAACTCTACGGGCCCCTACGGAACCCTGCGGAACCCTCCAGAACCTTACAGAATCCCACGGATTCCTACAGACTCCTGCGGGCACTTACTCAACCCTAGAGGACCCTACGGAACACTGCCAGCCCCTATGGAAGGAACCCTACGGGCCCCTACAGAACACTACTGGCTCCTGCGGTACTCTACAGGCCTCTAGGGAACCTACGAAGCTCTACGGAGCCCTATGGATCCTTACGGAACAGTACGGGCCCCTTCAGACCTCTGTGGGCGCTTATGGAAACCTACAGGACCCTACGGAACTGTACGAGACTCTACAGGCCCCTAGGGAACACCACAGGCCCCTACGGAACCCTACACAACCCTCTGGAAACTTATGGCACCCTACAAGCTCCTACCAACCCCTGCGGGCACTTACACAACCCTACAGGTCCCTACGGAAATCTACGGGACTCCACGGGCCCCTAGGGAAGCCTACAGATTTCGACGGAACCCTACGAGCCCCTCTGGAACCCTACAGAATACTCCAGGACCCGACAGCACTCTACAAGACCCTTAGCAACACAACGGAACCTCACTAAAACCCTATGGGCTCCTACAGAACACTGCAGGTGCCTACGGAACCCTACAGACCCCTACGGAACACTACCAGCCGCTACGGAAACCTATGGCCCCTACAGAACTCTACGGAACCTGACAGAAACACTGTGGGCCCCTACAGGCCCTTGCGGGCACTTGCAGAACTCTGCAGGAACCCATGGAACTTTATGGAACCCTACCAGCCCCTACGGAAGCCTAAAGACCCTTGCAGGCAGTTACGGAACGGTACAGGGCCCTAGGGAACTTTACCAGCCACTACGGAACTCTACGGGCCCCTACGGAACCCTGCGGAACCCTCCAGAACCTTACAGAATCCCACGGATTCCTACAGACTCCTGCGGGCACTTACTCAACCCTAGAGGACCCTACGGAACACTGCCAGCCCCTATGGAAGGAACCCTACGGGCCCCTACAGAACACTACTGGCTCCTGCGGTACTCTACAGGCCTCTAGGGAACCTACGAAGCTCTACGGAGCCCTATGGGTCCTTACGGAACAGTACGGGCCCCTTCAGACCTCTGCGGGCGCTTATGGAAACCTACAGGACCCTACGGAACTGTACAAGACTCTACAGGACCCTAGGGAACACCACAGGCCCCTACGGAACCGTACGAGACTCTCAGGCCCCCAGGGAACACCACCGGCCCCTACGGTACCCTACACAACCCTCTGGAAACTTATGGAACCCTACAAGCTCCTACCAACCCCTGCGGGCATTTACACAACCCTACAGGCCCCTACGGAAATCTACGGGACTCCACGGGCCCCTAGGGAAGCCTACAGATTTCGACGGAAACCTACGAGCCCCTCTGGAACCCTACAGAATACTCCAGGACCCGACAGCACTCTACAAGACCCTTAGCAACACAACGGAACCTCACTAAAACCCTATGGGCTCCTACAGAACACTGCAGGTGCCTACGGAACCCTACAGACCCCTACGGAATACTACCAGCCGCTACGGAAACCTATGGCCCCTACGGAACTCTACGGAACCTGACAGAAACACTGTGCGCCCCTACAGGCCCTTGCGGGCACTTGCAGAACTCTGCAGGAACCCACGGAACTTTATGGAACCCTACCAGCCCCTACGGAAGCCTAAAGACCCTTGCAGGCAGTTACGGAACGGTACAGGGCCCTAGGGAACTTTACCAGCCACTACGGAACTCTACGGGCCCCTATGGAACCCTGCGGAACCCTCCAGAACCTTACAGAATCCCACGGATTCCTACAGACTCCTGCGGGCACTTACTCAACCCTAGAGGACCCTACGGAACACTGCCAGCCCCTATGGAAGGAACCCTACGGGCCCCTACAGAACACTACTGGCTCCTGCGGTACTCTACAGGCCTCTAGGGAACCTACGAAGCTCTACGGAGCCCTATGGATCCTTACGGAACAGTACGGGCCCCTTCAGACCTCTGCGGGCGCTTATGGAAACCTACAGGACCCTACGGAACTGTACGAGACTCTACAGGCCCCTAGGGAACACCACAGGCCCCTACGGAACCGTACGATACTCTACAGGCCCCTAGGGAACACCACAGGCCCCTACGGAACCCTACACAACCATGCGGAAACTTATGGAACCCTACAAGCTCCTACCAACCCCTGCGGGCACTTACACAACCCTACAGGTCCCTACGGAAATCTACGGGACTCCACGGGCCCCTAGGGAAGCCTACAGATTTCGATGGAAACCTACGAGCCCCTCTGGAACCCTACAGAATACTCCAGGACCCGACAGCACTCTACAAGACCCTTAGCAACACAACGGAACCTCACTAAAACCCTATGGGCTCCTACAGAACACTGCAACTGCCTACGGAACCCTACAGACCCCTACGGAACACTACCAGCCGCTACGGAAACCTATGGCCCCTACGGAACTCTACGGAACCTGACAGAAACACTGTGCGCCCCTACAGGCCCTTGCGGGCACTTGCAGAACTCTGCAGGAACCCATGGAACTTTATGGAACCCTACCAGCCCCTACGGAAGCCTAAAGACCCTTGCAGGCAGTTACGGAACGGTACAGGGCCCTAGGGAACTTTACCAGCCACTACGGAACTCTACGGGCCCCTACGGAACCCTGCGGAACCCTCCAGAACCTTACAGAATCCCACGGATTCCTACAGACTCCTGCGGGCACTTACTCAACCCTAGAGGACCCTACGGAACACTGCCAGCCCCTATGGAAGGAACCCTACGGGCCCCTACAGAACACTACTGGCTCCTGCGGTACTCTACAGGCCTCTAGGGAACCTACGAAGCTCTACGGAGCCCTATGGATCCTTACGGAACAGTACGGGCCCCTTCAGACCTCTGTGGGCGCTTATGGAAACCTACAGGACCCTACGGAACTGTACGAGACTCTACAGGCCCCTAGGGAACACCACAGGCCCCTACGGAACCCTACACAACCATGCGGAAACTTATGGCACCCTATAAGCTCCTACCAACCCCTGCGGGCACTTACACAACCCTACAGGCCCCTACGGAAATCTACGGGACTCCACGGGCCCCTAGGGAAGCCTACAGATTTTGACGGAACCCTACGAGCCCCTCTGGAACCCTACAGAATACTCCAGGACCCGACAGCACTCTACAACACCCTTAGCAACACAACGGAACCTCACTAAAACCCTATGGGCTCCTACAGAACACTGCAGGTGCCTACGGAACCCTACAGACCCCTACGGAATACTACCAGCCGCTACGGAAACCTATGGCCCCTACGGAACTCTACGGAACCTGACAGAAACACTGTGCGCCCCTACAGGCCCTTGCGGGCACTTGCAGAACTCTGCAGGAACCCATGGAACTTTATGGAACCCTACCAGCCCCTACGGAAGCCTAAAGACCCTTACAGGCAGTTATGGAACGGTACAGGGCCCTAGGGAACTTTACCAGCCACTACGGAACTCTACGGGCCCCTACGGAACCCTGCGGAACCCTCCAGAACCTTACAGAATCCCACAGACTCCTACAGACTCCTGCGGGCACTTACTCAACCCTAGAGGACCCTACGGAACACTGCCAGCCCCTATGGAAGGAACCCTACGGGCCCCTACAGAACACTACTGGCTCCTGCGGTACTCTACAGGCCTCTAGGGAACCTACGAAGCTCTACGGAGCCCTATGGATCCTTACGGAACAGTACGGGCCCCTTCAGACCTCTGCGGGCGCTTATGGAAACCTACAGGACCCTACGGAACTGTACGAGACTCTACAGGCCCCTAGGGAACACCACAGGCCCCTACGGAACCGTACGAGTCTCTCAGGCCCCTAGGGAACACCACCGGCCCCTACGGTACCCTACACAACCCTCTGGAAACTTATGGAACCCTACAAGCTCCTACCAACCCCTGCGGGCATTTACACAACCCTACAGGCCCCTACGGAAATCTACGGGACTCCACGGGCCCCTAGGGAAGCCTACAGATTTCGACGGAAACCTACGAGCCCCTCTGGAACCCTACAGAATACTCCAGGACCCGACAGCACTCTACAAGACCCTTAGCAACACAACGGAACCTCACTAAAACCCTATGGGCTCCTACAGAACACTGCAGGTGCCTACGGAACCCTACAGACCCCTACGGAATACTACCAGCCGCTACGGAAACCTATGGCCCCTACGGAACTCTACGGAACCTGACAGAAACACTGTGCGCCCCTACAGGCCCTTGCGGGCACTTGCAGAACTCTGCAGGAACCCACGGAACTTTATGGAACCCTACCAGCCCCTACGGAAGCCTAAAGACCCTTGCAGGCAGTTACGGAACGGTACAGGGCCCTAGGGAACTTTACCAGCCACTACGGAACTCTACGGGCCCCTACGGAACCCTGCGGAACCCTCCAGAACCTTACAGAATCCCACGGATTCCTACAGACTCCTGCGGGCACTTACTCAACCCTAGAGGACCCTACGGAACACTGCCAGCCCCTATGGAAGGAACCCTACGGGCCCCTACAGAACACTACTGGCTCCTGCGGTACTCTACAGGCCTCTAGGGAACCTACGAAGCTCTACGGAGCCCTATGGATCCTTACGGAACAGTACGGGCCCCTTCAGACCTCTGCGGGCGCTTATGGAAACCTACAGGACCCTACGGAACTGTACGAGACTCTACAGGCCCCTAGGGAACACCACAGGCCCCTACGGAACCCTACACAACCCTCTGGAAACTTATGGCACCCTACAAGCTCCTACCAACCCCTGCGGGCACTTACACAACCCTACAGGTCCCTACGGAAATCTACGGGACTCCACGGGCCCCTAGGGAAGCCTACAGATTTCGACGGAACCCTACGAGCCCCTCTGGAACCCTACAGAATACTCCAGGACCCGACAGCACTCTACAACACCCTTAGCAACACAACGGAACCTCACTAAAACCCTATGGGCTCCTACAGAACACTGCAGGTGCCTACGGAACCCTACAGACCCCTACGGAACACTACCAGCCGCTACGGAAACCTATGGCCCCTACAGAACTCTACGGAACCTGACAGAAACACTGTGCGCCCCTACAGGCCCTTGCGGGCACTTGCAGAACTCTGCAGGAACCCATGGAACTTTATGGAACCCTACCAGCCCCTACGGAAGCCTAAAGACCCTTGCAGGCAGTTACGGAACGGTACAGGGCCCTAGGGAACTTTACCAGCCACTACGGAACTCTACGGGCCCCTACGGAACCCTGCGGAACCCTCCAGAACCTTACAGAATCCCACGGATTCCTACAGACTCCTGCGGGCACTTACTCAACCCTAGAGGACCCTACGGAACACTGCCAGCCCCTATGGAAGGAACCCTACGGGCCCCTACAGAACACTACTGGCTCCTGCGGTACTCTACAGGCCTCTAGGGAACCTACGAAGCTCTACGGAGCCCTATGGGTCCTTACGGAACAGTACGGGCCCCTTCAGACCTCTGCGGGCGCTTATGGAAACCTACAGGACCCTACGGAACTGTACGAGACTCTACAGGACCCTAGGGAACACCACAGGCCCCTACGGAACCGTACGAGACTCTCAGGCCCCTAGGGAACACCACCGGCCCCTACGGTACCCTACACAACCCTCTGGAAACTTATGGAACCCTACAAGCTCCTACCAACCCCTGCGGGCATTTACACAACCCTACAGGCCCCTACGGAAATCTACGGGACTCCACGGGCCCCTAGGGAAGCCTACAGATTTCGACGGAAACCTACGAGCCCCTCTGGAACCCTACAGAATACTCCAGGACCCGACAGCACTCTACAAGACCCTTAGCAACACAACGGAACCTCACTAAAACCCTATGGGCTCCTACAGAACACTGCAGGTGCCTACGGAACCCTACAGACCCCTACGGAATACTACCAGCCGCTACGGAAACCTATGGCCCCTACGGAACTCTACGGAACCTGACAGAAACACTGTGCGCCCCTACAGGCCCTTGCGGGCACTTGCAGAACTCTGCAGGAACCCACGGAACTTTATGGAACCCTACCAGCCCCTACGGAAGCCTAAAGACCCTTGCAGGCAGTTACGGAACGGTACAGGGCCCTAGGGAACTTTACCAGCCACTACGGAACTCTACGGGCCCCTACGGAACCCTGCGGAACCCTCCAGAACCTTACAGAATCCCACGGATTCCTACAGACTCCTGCGGGCACTTACTCAACCCTAGAGGACCCTACGGAACACTGCCAGCCCCTATGGAAGGAACCCTACGGGCCCCTACAGAACACTACTGGCTCCTGCGGTACTCTACAGGCCTCTAGGGAACCTACGAAGCTCTACGGAGCCCTATGGATCCTTACGGAACAGTACGGGCCCCTTCAGACCTCTGCGGGCGCTTATGGAAACCTACAGGACCCTACGGAACTGTACGAGACTCTACAGGCCCCTAGGGAACACCACAGGCCCCTACGGAACCGTACGAGACTCTACAGGCCCCTAGGGAACACCACAGGCCCCTACGGAACCCTACACAACCATGCGGAAACTTATGGAACCCTACAAGCTCCTACCAACCCCTGCGGGCACTTACACAACCCTACAGGTCCCTACGGAAATCTACGGGACTCCACGGGCCCCTAGGGAAGCCTACAGATTTCGATGGAAACCTACGAGCCCCTCTGGAACCCTACAGAATACTCCAGGACCCGACAGCACTCTACAAGACCCTTAGCAACACAACGGAACCTCACTAAAACCCTATGGGCTCCTACAGAACACTGCAGGTGCCTACGGAACCCTACAGACCCCTACGGAACACTACCAGCCGCTACGGAAACCTATGGCCCCTACGGAACTCTACGGAACCTGACAGAAACACTGTGCGCCCCTACAGGCCCTTGCGGGCACTTGCAGAACTCTGCAGGAACCCATGGAACTTTATGGAACCCTACCAGCCCCTACGGAAGCCTAAAGACCCTTGCAGGCAGTTACGGAACGGTACAGGGCCCTAGGGAACTTTACCAGCCACTACGGAACTCTACGGGCCCCTACGGAACCCTGCGGAACCCTCCAGAACCTTACAGAATCCCACGGATTCCTACAGACTCCTGCGGGCACTTACTCAACCCTAGAGGACCCTACGGAACACTGCCAGCCCCTATGGAAGGAACCCTACGGGCCCCTACAGAACACTACTGGCTCCTGCGGTACTCTACAGGCCTCTAGGGAACCTACGAAGCTCTACGGAGCCCTATGGATCCTTACGGAACAGTACGGGCCCCTTCAGACCTCTGCGGGCGCTTATGGAAACCTACAGGACCCTACGGAACTGTACAAGACTCTACAGGACCCTAGGGAACACCACAGGCCCCTACGGAACCGTACGAGACTCTCAGGCCCCTAGGGAACACCACCGGCCCCTACGGTACCCTACACAACCCTCTGGAAACTTATGGAACCCTACAAGCTCCTACCAACCCCTGCGGGCATTTACACAACCCTACAGGCCCCTACGGAAATCTACGGGACTCCACGGGCCCCTAGGGAAGCCTACAGATTTCGACGGAAACCTACGAGCCCCTCTGGAACCGTACAGAATACTCCAGGACCCGACAGCACTCTACAAGACCCTTAGCAACACAACGGAACCTCACTAAAACCCTATGGGCTCCTACAGAACACTGCAGGTGCCTACGGAACCCTACAGACCCCTACGGAATACTACCAGCCGCTACGGAAACCTATGGCCCCTACGGAACTCTACGGAACCTGACAGAAACACTGTGCGCCCCTACAGGCCCTTGCGGGCACTTGCAGAACTCTGCAGGAACCCACGGAACTTTATGGAACCCTACCAGCCCCTACGGAAGCCTAAAGACCCTTGCAGGCAGTTACGGAACGGTACAGGGCCCTAGGGAACTTTACCAGCCACTACGGAACTCTACGGGCCCCTACGGAACCCTGCGGAACCCTCCAGAACCTTACAGAATCCCACGGATTCCTACAGACTCCTGCGGGCACTTACTCAACCCTAGAGGACCCTACGGAACACTGCCAGCCCCTATGGAAGGAACCCTACGGGCCCCTACAGAACACTACTGGCTCCTGCGGTACTCTACAGGCCTCTAGGGAACCTACGAAGCTCTACGGAGCCCTATGGATCCTTACAGAACAGTACGGGCCCCTTCAGACCTCTGCGGGCGCTTATGGAAACCTACAGGACCCTACGGAACTGTACGAGACTCTACAGGCCCCTAGGGAACACCACAGGCCCCTACGGAACCGTACGAGACTCTACAGGCCCCTAGGGAACACCACAGGCCCCTACGGAACCCTACACAACCATGCGGAAACTTATGGAACCCTACAAGCTCCTACCAACCCCTGCGGGCACTTACACAACCCTACAGGTCCCTACGGAAATCTACGGGACTCCACGGGCCCCTAGGGAAGCCTACAGATTTCGATGGAAACCTACGAGCCCCTCTGGAACCCTACAGAATACTCCAGGACCCGACAGCACTCTACAAGACCCTTAGCAACACAACGGAACCTCACTAAAACCCTATGGGCTCCTACAGAACACTGCAGGTGCCTACGGAACCCTACAGACCCCTACGGAACACTACCAGCCGCTACGGAAACCTATGGCCCCTACGGAACTCTACGGAACCTGACAGAAACACTGTGCGCCCCTACAGGCCCTTGCGGGCACTTGCAGAACTCTGCAGGAACCCATGGAACTTTATGGAACCCTACCAGCCCCTACGGAAGCCTAAAGACCCTTGCAGGCAGTTACGGAACGGTACAGGGCCCTAGGGAACTTTACCAGCCACTACGGAACTCTACGGGCCCCTACGGAACCCTGCGGAACCCTCCAGAACCTTACAGAATCCCACGGATTCCTACAGACTCCTGCGGGCACTTACTCAACCCTAGAGGACCCTACGGAACACTGCCAGCCCCTATGGAAGGAACCCTACGGGCCCCTACAGAACACTACTGGCTCCTGCGGTACTCTACAGGCCTCTAGGGAACCTACGAAGCTCTACGGAGCCCTATGGATCCTTACGGAACAGTACGGGCCCCTTCAGACCTCTGCGGGCGCTTATGGAAACCTACAGGACCCTACGGAACTGTACGAGACTCTACAGGCCCCTAGGGAACACCACAGGCCCCTACGGAACCGTACGAGACTCTCAGGCCCCTAGGGAACACCACCGGCCCCTACGGTACCCTACACAACCCTCTGGAAACTTATGGAACCCTACAAGCTCCTACCAACCCCTGCGGGCATTTACACAACCCTACAGGCCCCTACGGAAATCTACGGGACTCCACGGGCCCCTAGGGAAGCCTACAGATTTCGACGGAAACCTACGAGCCCCTCTGGAACCCTACAGAATACTCCAGGACCCGACAGCACTCTACAAGACCCTTAGCAACACAACGGAACCTCACTAAAACCCTATGGGCTCCTACAGAACACTGCAGGTGCCTACGGAACCCTACAGACCCCTACGGAATACTACCAGCCGCTACGGAAACCTATGGCCCCTACGGAACTCTACGGAACCTGACAGAAACACTGTGCGCCCCTACAGGCCCTTGCGGGCACTTGCAGAACTCTGCAGGAACCCACGGAACTTTATGGAACCCTACCAGCCCCTACGGAAGCCTAAAGACCCTTGCAGGCAGTTACGGAACGGTACAGGGCCCTAGGGAACTTTACCAGCCACTACGGAACTCTACGGGCCCCTACGGAACCCTGCGGAACCCTCCAGAACCTTACAGAATCCCACGGATTCCTACAGACTCCTGCGGGCACTTACTCAACCCTAGAGGACCCTACGGAACACTGCCAGCCCCTATGGAAGGAACCCTACGGGCCCCTACAGAACACTACTGGCTCCTGCGGTACTCTACAGGCCTCTAGGGAACCTACGAAGCTCTACGGAGCCCTATGGATCCTTACGGAACAGTACGGGCCCCTTCAGACCTCTGCGGGCGCTTATGGAAACCTACAGGACCCTACGGAACTGTACGAGACTCTACAGGCCCCTAGGGAACACCACAGGCCCCTACGGAACCGTACGAGACTCTACAGGCCCCTAGGGAACACCACAGGCCCCTACGGAACCCTACACAACCATGCGGAAACTTATGGAACCCTACAAGCTCCTACCAACCCCTGCGGGCACTTACACAACCCTACAGGTCCCTACGGAAATCTACGGGACTCCACGGGCCCCTAGGGAAGCCTACAGATTTCGATGGAAACCTACGAGCCCCTCTGGAACCCTACAGAATACTCCAGGACCCGACAGCACTCTACAAGACCCTTAGCAACACAACGGAACCTCACTAAAACCCTATGGGCTCCTACAGAACACTGCAGGTGCCTACGGAACCCTACAGACCCCTACGGAACACTACCAGCCGCTACGGAAACCTATGGCCCCTACGGAACTCTACGGAACCTGACAGAAACACTGTGCGCCCCTACAGGCCCTTGCGGGCACTTGCAGAACTCTGCAGGAACCCATGGAACTTTATGGAACCCTACCAGCCCCTACGGAAGCCTAAAGACCCTTGCAGGCAGTTACGGAACGGTACAGGGCCCTAGGGAACTTTACCAGCCACTACGGAACTCTACGGGCCCCTACGGAACCCTGCGGAACCCTCCAGAACCTTACAGAATCCCACGGATTCCTACAGACTCCTGCGGGCACTTACTCAACCCTAGAGGACCCTACGGAACACTGCCAGCCCCTATGGAAGGAACCCTACGGGTCCCTACAGAACACTACTGGCTCCTGCGGTACTCTACAGGCCTCTAGGGAACCTACGAAGCTCTACGGAGCCCTATGGATCCTTACGGAACAGTACGGGCCCCTTCAGACCTCTGTGGGCGCTTATGGAAACCTACAGGACCCTACGGAACTGTACGAGACTCTACAGGCCCCTAGGGAACACCACAGGCCCCTACGGAACCCTACACAACCATGCGGAAACTTATGGCACCCTATAAGCTCCTACCAACCCCTGCGGGCACTTACACAACCCTACAGGCCCCTACGGAAATCTACGGGACTCCACGGGCCCCTAGGGAAGCCTACAGATTTTGACGGAACCCTACGAGCCCCTCTGGAACCCTACAGAATACTCCAGGACCCGACAGCACTCTACAAGACCCTTAGCAACACAACGGAACCTCACTAAAACCCTATGGGCTCCTACAGAACACTGCAGGTGCCTACGGAACCCTACAGACCCCTACGGAATACTACCAGCCGCTACGGAAACCTATGGCCCCTACGGAACTCTACGGAACCTGACAGAAACACTGTGCGCCCCTACAGGCCCTTGCGGGCACTTGCAGAACTCTGCAGGAACCCATGGAACTTTATGGAACCCTACCAGCCCCTACGGAAGCCTAAAGACCCTTACAGGCAGTTATGGAACGGTACAGGGCCCTAGGGAACTTTACCAGCCACTACGGAACTCTACGGGCCCCTACGGAACCCTGCGGAACCCTCCAGAACCTTACAGAATCCCACGGATTCCTACAGACTCCTGCGGGCACTTACTCAACCCTAGAGGACCCTACGGAACACTGCCAGCCCCTATGGAAGGAACCCTACGGGCCCCTACAGAACACTACTGGCTCCTGCGGTACTCTACAGGCCTCTAGGGAACCTACGAAGCTCTACGGAGCCCTATGGATCCTTACGGAACAGTACGGGCCCCTTCAGACCTCTGCGGGCGCTTATGGAAACCTACAGGACCCTACGGAACTGTACGAGACTCTACAGGCCCCTAGGGAACACCACAGGCCCCTACGGAACCGTACGAGTCTCTCAGGCCCCTAGGGAACACCACCGGCCCCTACGGTACCCTACACAACCCTCTGGAAACTTATGGAACCCTACAAGCTCCTACCAACCCCTGCGGGCATTTACACAACCCTACAGGCCCCTACGGAAATCTACGGGACTCCACGGGCCCCTAGGGAAGCCTACAGATTTCGACGGAAACCTACGAGCCCCTCTGGAACCCTACAGAATACTCCAGGACCCGACAGCACTCTACAAGACCCTTAGCAACACAACGGAACCTCACTAAAACCCTATGGGCTCCTACAGAACACTGCAGGTGCCTACGGAACCCTACAGACCCCTACGGAATACTACCAGCCGCTACGGAAACCTATGGCCCCTACGGAACTCTACGGAACCTGACAGAAACACTGTGCGCCCCTACAGGCCCTTGCGGGCACTTGCAGAACTCTGCAGGAACCCACGGAACTTTATGGAACCCTACCAGCCCCTACGGAAGCCTAAAGACCCTTGCAGGCAGTTACGGAACGGTACAGGGCCCTAGGGAACTTTACCAGCCACTACGGAACTCTACGGGCCCCTACGGAACCCTGCGGAACCCTCCAGAACCTTACAGAATCCCACGGATTCCTACAGACTCCTGCGGGCACTTACTCAACCCTAGAGGACCCTACGGAACACTGCCAGCCCCTATGGAAGGAACCCTACGGGCCCCTACAGAACACTACTGGCTCCTGCGGTACTCTACAGGCCTCTAGGGAACCTACGAAGCTCTACGGAGCCCTATGGATCCTTACGGAACAGTACGGGCCCCTTCAGACCTCTGCGGGCGCTTATGGAAACCTACAGGACCCTACGGAACTGTACGAGACTCTACAGGCCCCTAGGGAACACCACAGGCCCCTACGGAACCGTACGAGACTCTACAGGCCCCTAGGGAACACCACAGGCCCCTACGGAACCCTACACAACCATGCGGAAACTTATGGAACCCTACAAGCTCCTACCAACCCCTGCGGGCACTTACACAACCCTACAGGTCCCTACGGAAATCTACGGGACTCCACGGGCCCCTAGGGAAGCCTACAGATTTCGATGGAAACCTACGAGCCCCTCTGGAACCCTACAGAATACTCCAGGACCCGACAGCACTCTACAAGACCCTTAGCAACACAACGGAACCTCACTAAAACCCTATGGGCTCCTACAGAACACTGCAGGTGCCTACGGAACCCTACAGACCCCTACGGAACACTACCAGCCGCTACGGAAACCTATGGCCCCTACGGAACTCTACGGAACCTGACAGAAACACTGTGCGCCCCTACAGGCCCTTGCGGGCACTTGCAGAACTCTGCAGGAACCCATGGAACTTTATGGAACCCTACCAGCCCCTACGGAAGCCTAAAGACCCTTGCAGGCAGTTACGGAACGGTACAGGGCCCTAGGGAACTTTACCAGCCACTACGGAACTCTACGGGCCCCTACGGAACCCTGCGGAACCCTCCAGAACCTTACAGAATCCCACGGATTCCTACAGACTCCTGCGGGCACTTACTCAACCCTAGAGGACCCTACGGAACACTGCCAGCCCCTATGGAAGGAACCCTACGGGCCCCTACAGAACACTACTGGCTCCTGCGGTACTCTACAGGCCTCTAGGGAACCTACGAAGCTCTACGGAGCCCTATGGATCCTTACGGAACAGTACGGGCCCCTTCAGACCTCTGCGGGCGCTTATGGAAACCTACAGGACCCTACGGAACTGTACGAGACTCTACAGGCCCCTAGGGAACACCACAGGCCCCTACGGAACCCTACACAACCATGCGGAAACTTATGGCACCCTACAAGCTCCTACCAACCCCTGCGGGCACTTACACAACCCTACAGGTCCCTACGGAAATCTACGGGACTCCACGGGCCCCTAGGGAAGCCTACAGATTTCGACGGAAACCTACGAGCCCCTCTGGAACCCTACAGAATACTCCAGGACCCGACAGCACTCTACAAGACCCTTAGCAACACAACGGAACCTCACTAAAACCCTATGGGCTCCTACAGAACACTGCAGGTGCCTACGGAACCCTACAGACCCCTACGGAACACTACCAGCCGCTACGGAAACCTATGGCCCCTACGGAACTCTACGGAACCTGACAGAAACACTGTGCGCCCCTACAGGCCCTTGCGGGCACTTGCAGAACTCTGCAGGAACCCATGGAACTTTATGGAACCCTACCAGCCCCTACGGAAGCCTAAAGACCCTTGCAGGCAGTTACGGAACGGTACAGGGCCCTAGGGAACTTTACCAGCCACTACGGAACTCTACGGGCCCCTATGGAACCCTGCAGAACCCTCCAGAACCTTACAGAATCCCACGGATTCCTACAGACTCCTGCGGGCACTTACTCAACCCTAGAGGACCCTACGGAACACTGCCAGCCCCTATGGAAGGAACCCTACGGGCCCCTACAGAACACTACTGGCTCCTGCGGTACTCTACAGGCCTCTAGGGAACCTACGAAGCTCTACGGAGCCCTATGGATCCTTACGGAACAGTACGGGCCCCTTCAGACCTCTGCGGGCGCTTATGGAAACCTACAGGACCCTACGGAACTGTACGAGACTCTACAGGCCCCTAGGGAACACCACAGGCCCCTACGGAACCCTACACAACCATGCGGAAACTTATGGCACCCTACAAGCTCCTACCAACCCCTGCGGGCACTTACACAACCCTACAGGCCCCTACGGAAATCTACGGGACTCCACGGGCCCCTAGGGAAGCCTACAGATTTCGACGGAAACCTACGAGCCCCTCTGGAACCCTACAGAATACTCCAGGACCCGACAGCACTCTACAAGACCCTTAGCAACACAACGGAACCTCACTAAAACCCTATGGGCTCCTACAGAACACTGCAGGTGCCTACGGAACCCTACAGACCCCTACGGAACACTACCAGCCGCTACGGAAACCTATGGCCCCTACGGAACTCTACGGAACCTGACAGAAACACTGTGCGCCCCTACAGGCCCTTGCGGGCACTTGCAGAACTCTGCAGGAACCCATGGAACTTTATGGAACCCTACCAGCCCCTACGGAAGCCTAAAGACCCTTGCAGGCAGTTACGGAACGGTACAGGGCCCTAGGGAACTTTACCAGCCACTACGGAACTCTACGGGCCCCTATGGAACCCTGCAGAACCCTCCAGAACCTTACAGAATCCCACGGATTCCTACAGACTCCTGCGGGCACTTACTCAACCCTAGAGGACCCTACGGAACACTGCCAGCCCCTATGGAAGGAACCCTACGGGCCCCTACAGAACACTACTGGCTCCTGCGGTACTCTACAGGCCTCTAGGGAACCTACGAAGCTCTACGGAGCCCTATGGATCCTTACGGAACAGTACGGGCCCCTTCAGACCTCTGCGGGCGCTTATGGAAACCTACAGGACCCTACGGAACTGTACGAGACTCTACAGGCCCCTAGGGAACACCACAGGCCCCTACGGAACCGTACGAGTCTCTCAGGCCCCTAGGGAACACCACCGGCCCCTACGGTACCCTACACAACCATGCGGAAACTTATGGAACCCTACAAGCTCCTACCAACCCCTGCGGGCACTTACACAACCCTACAGGCCCCTACGGAAATCTACGGGACTCCACGGGCCCCTAGGGAAGCCTACAGATTTCGACGGAAACCTACGAGCCCCTCTGGAACCCTACAGAATACTCCAGGACCCGACAGCACTCTACAAGACCCTTAGCAACACAACGGAACCTCACTAAAACCCTATGGGCTCCTACAGAACACTGCAGGTGCCTACGGAACCCTACAGACCCCTACGGAATACTACCAGCCGCTACGGAAACCTATGGCCCCTACGGAACTCTACGGAACCTGACAGAAACACTGTGGGCCCCTACAGGCCCTTGCGGGCACTTGCAGAACTCTGCAGGAACCCATGGAACTTTATGGAACCCTACCAGCCCCTACGGAAGCCTAAAGACCCTTGCAGGCAGTTACGGAACGGTACAGGGCCCTAGGGAACTTTACCAGCCACTACGGAACTCTACGGGCCCCTACGGAACCCTGCGGAACCCTCCAGAACCTTACAGAATCCCACGGATTCCTACAGACTCCTGCGGGCACTTACTCAACCCTAGAGGACCCTACGGAACACTGCCAGCCCCTATGGAAGGAACCCTACGGGCCCCTACAGAACACTACTGGCTCCTGCGGTACTCTACAGGCCTCTAGGGAACCTACGAAGCTCTACGGAGCCCTATGGATCCTTACGGAACAGTACGGGCCCCTTCAGACCTCTGCGGGCGCTTATGGAAACCTACAGGACCCTACGGAACTGTACGAGACTCTACAGGCCCCTAGGGAACACCACAGGCCCCTACGGAACCCTACACAACCCTCTGGAAACTTATGGCACCCTACAAGCTCCTACCAACCCCTGCGGGCACTTACACAACCCTACAGGTCCCTACGGAAATCTACGGGACTCCACGGGCCCCTAGGGAAGCCTACAGATTTCGACGGAAACCTACGAGCCCCTCTGGAACCCTACAGAATACTCCAGGACCCGACAGCACTCTACAAGACCCTTAGCAACACAACGGAACCTCACTAAAACCCTATGGGCTCCTACAGAACACTGCAGGTGCCTACGGAACCCTACAGACCCCTACGGAACACTACCAGCCGCTACGGAAACCTATGGCCCCTACAGAACTCTACGGAACCTGACAGAAACACTGTGGGCCCCTACAGGCCCTTGCGGGCACTTGCAGAACTCTGCAGGAACCCATGGAACTTTATGGAACCCTACCAGCCCCTACGGAAGCCTAAAGACCCTTGCAGGCAGTTACGGAACGGTACAGGGCCCTAGGGAACTTTACCAGCCACTACGGAACTCTACGGGCCCCTACGGAACCCTGCGGAACCCTCCAGAACCTTACAGAATCCCACGGATTCCTACAGACTCCTGCGGGCACTTACTCAACCCTAGAGGACCCTACGGAACACTGCCAGCCCCTATGGAAGGAACCCTACGGGCCCCTACAGAACACTACTGGCTCCTGCGGTACTCTACAGGCCTCTAGGGAACCTACGAAGCTCTACGGAGCCCTATGGATCCTTACGGAACAGTACGGGCCCCTTCAGACCTCTGCGGGCGCTTATGGAAACCTACAGGACCCTACGGAACTGTACGAGACTCTACAGGCCCCTAGGGAACACCACAGGCCCCTACGGAACCGTACGAGACTCTCAGGCCCCTAGGGAACACCACCGGCCCCTACGGTACCCTACACAACCCTCTGGAAACTTATGGAACCCTACAAGCTCCTACCAACCCCTGCGGGCACTTACACAACCCTACAGGCCCCTACGGAAATCTACGGGACTCCACGGGCCCCTAGGGAAGCCTACAGATTTCGACGGAAACCTACGAGCCCCTCTGGAACCCTACAGAATACTCCAGGACCCGACAGCACTCTACAACACCCTTAGCAACACAACGGAACCTCACTAAAACCCTATGGGCTCCTACAGAACACTGCAGGTGCCTACGGAACCCTACAGACCCCTACGGAATACTACCAGCCGCTACGGAAACCTATGGCCCCTACGGAACTCTACGGAACCTGACAGAAACACTGTGCGCCCCTACAGGCCCTTGCGGGCACTTGCAGAACTCTGCAGGAACCCATGGAACTTTATGGAACCCTACCAGCCCCTACGGAAGCCTAAAGACCCTTACAGGCAGTTATGGAACGGTACAGGGCCCTAGGGAACTTTACCAGCCACTACGGAACTCTACGGGCCCCTACGGAACCCTGCGGAACCCTCCAGAACCTTACAGAATCCCACGGATTCCTACAGACTCCTGCGGGCACTTACTCAACCCTAGAGGACCCTACGGAACACTGCCAGCCCCTATGGAAGGAACCCTACGGGCCCCTACAGAACACTACTGGCTCCTGCGGTACTCTACAGGCCTCTAGGGAACCTACGAAGCTCTACGGAGCCCTATGGATCCTTACGGAACAGTACGGGCCCCTTCAGACCTCTGCGGGCGCTTATGGAAACCTACAGGACCCTACGGAACTGTACGAGACTCTACAGGCCCCTAGGGAACACCACAGGCCCCTACGGAACCCTACACAACCCTCTGGAAACTTATGGCACCCTACAAGCTCCTACCAACCCCTGCGGGCACTTACACAACCCTACAGGCCCCTACGGAAATCTACGGGACTCCACGGGCCCCTAGGGAAGCCTACAGATTTTGACGGAACCCTACGAGCCCCTCTGGAACCCTACAGAATACTCCAGGACCCGACAGCACTCTACAACACCCTTAGCAACACAACGGAACCTCACTAAAACCCTATGGGCTCCTACAGAACACTGCAGGTGCCTACGGAACCCTACAGACCCCTACGGAATACTACCAGCCGCTACGGAAACCTATGGCCCCTACGGAACTCTACGGAACCTGACAGAAACACTGTGCGCCCCTACAGGCCCTTGCGGGCACTTGCAGAACTCT
Source organism: Numenius arquata (assembly GCF_964106895.1). NCBI lineage: Eukaryota > Metazoa > Chordata > Aves > Charadriiformes > Scolopacidae > Numenius > Numenius arquata. Next base: position 119,257 of record NW_027414380.1, read on the forward strand.
GCAGGAACCCATGGAACTTTATGGAACCCTACCAGCCCCTATGGAAGCCTAAAGACCCTTGCAGGCAGTTACGGAACGGTACAGGGCCCTAGGGAACTTTACCAGCCACTACGGAACTCTACGGGCCCCTACGGAACCCTGCAGAACCCTCTGGAACCTTACAGAATCCCACGGATTCCTACAGACTCCTGCGGGCACTTACTCAACCCTAGAGGACCCTACGGAACACTGCCAGCCCCTATGGAAGGAACCCTACGGGCCCCTACAGAACACTACTGGCTCCTGCAGTACTCTACAGGCCTCTAGGGAACCTACGAAGCTCTACGGAGCCCTATGGATCCTTACGGAACAGTACGGGCCCCTTCAGACCTCTGCGGGCGCTTATGGAAACCTACAGGACCCTACGGAACTGTACGAGACTCTACAGGCCCCTAGGGAACACCACAGGCCCCTACGGAACCCTACACAACCCTCTGGAAACTTATGGCACCCTACAAGCTCCTACCAACCCCTGCGGGCACTTACACAACCCTACAGGTCCCTACGGAAATCTACAGGACTCCACGGGCCCCTAGGGAAGCCTACAGATTTCGACGGAAACCTACGAGCCCCTCTGGAACCCTACAGAATACTCCAGGACCCGACAGCACTCTACAAGACCCTTAGCAACACAACAGAACCTCACTAAAACCCTATGGGCTCCTACAGAACACTGCAGGTGCCTACGGAACCCTACAGACCCCTACGGAATACTACCAGCCGCTACGGAAACCTATGGCCCCTACGGAACTCTACGGAACCTGACAGAAACACTGTGCGCCCCTACAGGCCCTTGCGGGCACTTGTAGAACTCTGCAGGAACCCATGGAACTTTATGGAACCCTACCAGCCCCTACGGAAGCCTAAAGACCCTTGCAGGCAGTTACGGAACGGTACAGGGCCCTAGGGAACTTTACCAGCCACTACGGAACTCTACGGGCCCCTACGGAACCCTGCGGAACCCTCCAGAACCTTACAGAATCCCACGGATTCCTACAGACTCCTGCGGGCACTTACTCAACCCTAGAGGACCCTACGGAACACTGCCAGCCCCTATGGAAGGAACCCTACGGGCCCCTACAGAACACTACTGGCTCCTGCGGTACTCTACAGGCCTCTAGGGAACCTACGAAGCTCTACGGAGCCCTATGGATCCTTACGGAACAGTACGGGCCCCTTCAGACCTCTGCGGGCGCTTATGGAAACCTACAGGACCCTACGGAACTGTACGAGACTCTACAGGCCCCTAGGGAACACCACAGGCCCCTACGGAACCCTACACAACCCTCTGGAAACTTATGGCACCCTACAAGCTCCTACCAACCCCTGCGGGCACTTACACAACCCTACAGGCCCCTACGGAAATCTACGGGACTCCACGGGCCCCTAGGGAAGCCTACAGATTTTGACGGAACCCTACGAGCCCCTCTGGAACCCTACAGAATACTCCAGGACCCGACAGCACTCTACAAGACCCTTAGCAACACAACGGAACCTCACTAAAACCCTATGGGCTCCTACAGAACACTGCAGGTGCCTACGGAACCCTACAGACCCCTACGGAATACTACCAGCCGCTACGGAAACCTATGGCCCCTACGGAACTCTACGGAACCTGACAGAAACACTGTGCGCCCCTACAGGCCCTTGCGGGCACTTGCAGAACTCTGCAGGAACCCATGGAACTTTATGGAACCCTACCAGCCCCTATGGAAGCCTAAAGACCCTTGCAGGCAGTTACGGAACGGTACAGGGCCCTAGGGAACTTTACCAGCCACTACGGAACTCTACGGGCCCCTATGGAACCCTGCAGAACCCTCCAGAACCTTACAGAATCCCACGGATTCCTACAGACTCCTGCGGGCACTTACTCAACCCTAGAGGACCCTACGGAACACTGCCAGCCCCTATGGAAGGAACCCTACGGGCCCCTACAGAACACTACTGGCTCCTGCAGTACTCTACAGGCCTCTAGGGAACCTACGAAGCTCTACGGAGCCCTATGGATCCTTACGGAACAGTACGGGCCCCTTCAGACCTCTGCGGGCGCTTATGGAAACCTACAGGACCCTACGGAACTGTACGAGACTCTACAGGCCCCTAGGGAACACCACAGGCCCCTACGGAACCCTACACAACCATGCGGAAACTTATGGCACCCTACAAGCTCCTACCAACCCCTGCGGGCACTTACACAACCCTACAGGTCCCTACGGAAATCTACGGGACTCCACGGGCCCCTAGGGAAGCCTACAGATTTCGACGGAAACCTACGAGCCCCTCTGGAACCCTACAGAATACTCCAGGACCCGACAGCACTCTACAAGACCCTTAGCAACACAACGGAACCTCACTAAAACCCTATGGGCTCCTACAGAACACTGCAGGTGCCTACGGAACCCTACAGACCCCTACGGAACACTACCAGCCGCTACGGAAACCTATGGCCCCTACGGAACTCTACAGAACCTGACAGAAACACTGTGGGCCCCTACAGGCCCTTGCGGGCACTTGCAGAACTCTGCAGGAACCCATGGAACTTTATGGAACCCTACCAGCCCCTACGGAAGCCTAAAGACCCTTGCAGGCAGTTACGGAACGGTACAGGGCCCTAGGGAACTTTACCAGCCACTACGGAACTCTACAGGCCCCTACGGAACCCTGCGGAACCCTCCAGAACCTTACAGAATCCCACGGATTCCTACAGACTCCTGCGGGCACTTACTCAACCCTAGAGGACCCTACGGAACACTGCCAGCCCCTATGGAAGGAACCCTACGGGCCCCTACAGAACACTACTGGCTCCTGCGGTACTCTACAGGCCTCTAGGGAACCTACGAAGCTCTACGGAGCCCTATGGATCCTTACAGAACAGTACGGGCCCCTTCAGACCTCTGCGGGCGCTTATGGAAACCTACAGGACCCTACGGAACTGTACGAGACTCTACAGGCCCCTAGGGAACACCACAGGCCCCTACGGAACCGTACGAGACTCTCAGGCCCCCAGGGAACACCACCGGCCCCTACGGTACCCTACACAACCCTCTGGAAACTTATGGAACCCTACAAGCTCCTACCAACCCCTGCGGGCACTTACACAACCCTACAGGCCCCTACGGAAATCTACGGGACTCCACGGGCCCCTAGGGAAGCCTACAGATTTCGACGGAAACCTACGAGCCCCTCTGGAACCCTACAGAATACTCCAGGACCCGACAGCACTCTACAACACCCTTAGCAACACAACGGAACCTCACTAAAACCCTATGGGCTCCTACAGAACACTGCAGGTGCCTACGGAACCCTACAGACCCCTACGGAATACTACCAGCCGCTACGGAAACCTATGGCCCCTACGGAACTCTACGGAACCTGACAGAAACACTGTGCGCCCCTACAGGCCCTTGCGGGCACTTGCAGAACTCTGCAGGAACCCATGGAACTTTATGGAACCCTACCAGCCCCTACGGAAGCCTAAAGACCCTTACAGGCAGTTATGGAACGGTACAGGGCCCTAGGGAACTTTACCAGCCACTACGGAACTCTACGGGCCCCTACGGAACCCTGCGGAACCCTCCAGAACCTTACAGAATCCCACGGATTCCTACAGACTCCTGCGGGCACTTACTCAACCCTAGAGGACCCTACGGAACACTGCCAGCCCCTATGGAAGGAACCCTACGGGCCCCTACAGAACACTACTGGCTCCTGCGGTACTCTACAGGCCTCTAGGGAACCTACGAAGCTCTACGGAGCCCTATGGGTCCTTACGGAACAGTACGGGCCCCTTCAGACCTCTGCGGGCGCTTATGGAAACCTACAGGACCCTACGGAACTGTACAAGACTCGACAGGCCCCTAGGGAACACCACAGGCCCCTACGGAACCGTACGAGACTCTCAGGCCCCTAGGGAACACCACCGGCCCCTACGGAACCCTACACAACCCTCTGGAAACTTATGGAACCCTACAAGCTCCTACCAACCCCTGCGGGCATTTACACAACCCTACAGGCCCCTACGGAAATCTACGGGACTCCACGGGCCCCTAGGGAAGCCTACAGATTTCGACGGAAACCTACGAGCCCCTCTGGAACCCTACAGAATACTCCAGGACCCGACAGCACTCTACAAGACCCTTAGCAACACAACGGAACCTCACTAAAACCCTATGGGCTCCTACAGAACACTGCAGGTGCCTACGGAACCCTACAGACCCCTACGGAATACTACCAGCCGCTACGGAAACCTATGGCCCCTACGGAACTCTACGGAACCTGACAGAAACACTGTGCGCCCCTACAGGCCCTTGCGGGCACTTGCAGAACTCTGCAGGAACCCATGGAACTTTATGGAACCCTACCAGCCCCTACGGAAGCCTAAAGACCCTTGCAGGCAGTTACGGAACGGTACAGGGCCCTAGGGAACTTTACCAGCCACTACGGAACTCTACGGGCCCCTATGGAACCCTGCAGAACCCTCCAGAACCTTACAGAATCCCACGGATTCCTACAGACTCCTGCGGGCACTTACTCAACCCTAGAGGACCCTACGGAACACTGCCAGCCCCTATGGAAGGAACCCTACGGGCCCCTACAGAACACTACTGGCTCCTGCGGTACTCTACAGGCCTCTAGGGAACCTACGAAGCTCTACGGAGCCCTATGGATCCTTACGGAACAGTACGGGCCCCTTCAGACCTCTGCGGGCGCTTATGGAAACCTACAGGACCCTACGGAACTGTACGAGACTCTACAGGCCCCTAGGGAACACCACAGGCCCCTACGGAACCCTACACAACCATGCGGAAACTTATGGCACCCTACAAGCTCCTACCAACCCCTGCGGGCACTTACACAACCCTACAGGTCCCTACGGAAATCTACGGGACTCCACGGGCCCCTAGGGAAGCCTACAGATTTCGACGGAAACCTACGAGCCCCTCTGGAACCCTACAGAATACTCCAGGACCCGACAGCACTCTACAACACCCTTAGCAACACAACGGAACCTCACTAAAACCCTATGGGCTCCTACAGAACACTGCAGGTGCCTACGGAACCCTACAGACCCCTACGGAACACTACCAGCCGCTACGGAAACCTATGGCCCCTACGGAACTCTACAGAACCTGACAGAAACACTGTGGGCCCCTACAGGCCCTTGCGGGCACTTGCAGAACTCTGCAGGAACCCATGGAACTTTATGGAACCCTACCAGCCCCTACGGAAGCCTAAAGACCCTTGCAGGCAGTTACGGAACGGTACAGGGCCCTAGGGAACTTTACCAGCCACTACGGAACTCTACGGGCCCCTACGGAACCCTGCGGAACCCTCCAGAACCTTACAGAATCCCACGGATTCCTACAGACTCCTGCGGGCACTTACTCAACCCTAGAGGACCCTACGGAACACTGCCAGCCCCTATGGAAGGAACCCTACGGGCCCCTACAGAACACTACTGGCTCCTGCGGTACTCTACAGGCCTCTAGGGAACCTACGAAGCTCTACGGAGCCCTATGGATCCTTACGGAACAGTACGGGCCCCTTCAGACCTCTGCGGGCGCTTATGGAAACCTACAGGACCCTACGGAACTGTACGAGACTCTACAGGCCCCTAGGGAACACCACAGGCCCCTACGGAACCGTACGAGACTCTCAGGCCCCCAGGGAACACCACCGGCCCCTACGGTACCCTACACAACCCTCTGGAAACTTATGGAACCCTACAAGCTCCTACCAACCCCTGCGGGCACTTACACAACCCTACAGGCCCCTACGGAAATCTACGGGACTCCACGGGCCCCTAGGGAAGCCTACAGATTTCGACGGAAACCTACGAGCCCCTCTGGAACCCTACAGAATACTCCAGGACCCGACAGCACTCTACAAGACCCTTAGCAACACAACGGAACCTCACTAAAACCCTATGGGCTCCTACAGAACACTGCAGGTGCCTACGGAACCCTACAGACCCCTACGGAATACTACCAGCCGCTACGGAAACCTATGGCCCCTACGGAACTCTACGGAACCTGACAGAAACACTGTGCGCCCCTACAGGCCCTTGCGGGCACTTGCAGAACTCTGCAGGAACCCATGGAACTTTATGGAACCCTACCAGCCCCTACGGAAGCCTAAAGACCCTTACAGGCAGTTATGGAACGGTACAGGGCCCTAGGGAACTTTACCAGCCACTACGGAACTCTACGGGCCCCTACGGAACCCTGCGGAACCCTCCAGAACCTTACAGAATCCCACGGATTCCTACAGACTCCTGCGGGCACTTACTCAACCCTAGAGGACCCTACGGAACACTGCCAGCCCCTATGGAAGGAACCCTACGGGCCCCTACAGAACACTACTGGCTCCTGCGGTACTCTACAGGCCTCTAGGGAACCTACGAAGCTCTACGGAGCCCTATGGATCCTTACGGAACAGTACGGGCCCCTTCAGACCTCTGCGGGCGCTTATGGAAACCTACAGGACCCTACGGAACTGTACAAGACTCGACAGGCCCCTAGGGAACACCACAGGCCCCTACGGAACCCTACACAACCCTCTGGAAACTTATGGCATCCTACAAGCTCCTACCAACCCCTGCGGGCACTTACACAACCCTACAGGCCCCTACGGAAATCTACGGGACTCCACGGGCCCCTAGGGAAGCCTACAGATTTTGACGGAACCCTACGAGCCCCTCTGGAACCCTACAGAATACTCCAGGACCCGACAGCACTCTACAACACCCTTAGCAACACAACGGAACCTCACTAAAAACCTATGGGCTCCTACAGAACACTGCAGGTGCCTACGGAACCCTACAGACCCCTACGGAATACTACCAGCCGCTACGGAAACCTATGGCCCCTACGGAACTCTACGGAACCTGACAGAAACACTGTGCGCCCCTACAGGCCCTTGCGGGCACTTGCAGAACTCTGCAGGAACCCATGGAACTTTATGGAACCCTACCAGCCCCTATGGAAGCCTAAAGACCCTTGCAGGCAGTTACGGAACGGTACAGGGCCCTAGGGAACTTTACCAGCCACTACGGAACTCTACGGGCCCCTACGGAACCCTGCAGAACCCTCCAGAACCTTACAGAATCCCACGGATTCCTACAGACTCCTGCGGGCACTTACTCAACCCTAGAGGACCCTACGGAACACTGCCAGCCCCTATGGAAGGAACCCTACGGGCCCCTACAGAACACTACTGGCTCCTGCGGTACTCTACAGGCCTCTAGGGAACCTACGAAGCTCTACGGAGCCCTATGGATCCCTACGGAACAGTACGGGCCCCTTCAGACCTCTGCGGGCGCTTATGGAAACCTACAGGACCCTACGGAACTGTACGAGACTCTACAGGCCCCTAGGGAACACCACAGGCCCCTACGGAACCCTACACAACCCTCTGGAAACTTATGGAACCCTACAAGCTCCTACCAACCCCTGCGGGCACTTACACAACCCTACAGGTCCCTACGGAAATCTACGGGACTCCACGGGCCCCTAGGGAAGCCTACAGATTTCGACGGAAACCTACGAGCCCCTCTGGAACCGTACAGAATACTCCAGGACCCGACAGCACTCTACAAGACCCTTAGCAACACAACAGAACCTCACTAAAACCCTATGGGCTCCTACAGAACACTGCAGGTGCCTACGGAACCCTACAGACCCCTACGGAATACTACCAGCTGCTACGGAAACCTATGGCCCCTACGGAACTCTACGGAACCTGACAGAAACACTGTGCGCCCCTACAGGCCCTTGCGGGCACTTGTAGAACTCTGCAGGAACCCATGGAACTTTATGGAACCCTACCAGCCCCTACGGAAGCCTAAAGACCCTTGCAGGCAGTTACGGAACGGTACAGGGCCCTAGGGAACTTTACCAGCCACTACGGAACTCTACGGGCCCCTACGGAACCCTGCAGAACCCTCCAGAACCTTACAGAATCCCACGGATTCCTACAGACTCCTGCGGGCACTTACTCAACCCTAGAGGACCCTACGGAACACTGCCAGCCCCTATGGAAGGAACCCTACGGGCCCCTACAGAACACTACTGGCTCCTGCGGTACTCTACAGGCCTCTAGGGAACCTACGAAGCTCTACGGAGCCCTATGGGTCCTTACGGAACAGTACGGGCCCCTTCAGACCTCTGCGGGCGCTTATGGAAACCTACAGGACCCTACGGAACTGTACGAGACTCTACAGGCCCCTAGGGAACACCACAGGCCCCTACGGAACCGTACGAGACTCTCAGGCCCCTAGGGAACACCACCGGCCCCTACGGTACCCTACACAACCCTCTGGAAACTTATGGAACCCTACAAGCTCCTACCAACCCCTGCGGGCACTTACACAACCCTACAGGTCCCTACGGAAATCTACGGGACTCCACGGGCCCCTAGGGAAGCCTACAGATTTCGACGGAAACCTACGAGCCCCTCTGGAACCCTACAGAATACTCCAGGACCCGACAGCACTCTACAAGACCCTTAGCAACACAACGGAACCTCACTAAAAACCTATGGGCTCCTACAGAACACTGCAGGTGCCTACGGAACCCTACAGACCCCTACGGAATACTACCAGCCGCTACGGAAACCTATGGCCCCTACGGAACTCTACGGAACCTGACAGAAACACTGTGCGCCCCTACAGGCCCTTGCGGGCACTTGCAGAACTCTGCAGGAACCCATGGAACTTTATGGAACCCTACCAGCCCCTACGGAAGCCTAAAGACCCTTGCAGGCAGTTACGGAACGGTACAGGGCCCTAGGGAACTTTACCAGCCACTACGGAACTCTACGGGCCCCTATGGAACCCTGCAGAACCCTCCAGAACCTTACAGAATCCCACGGATTCCTACAGACTCCTGCGGGCACTTACTCAACCCTAGAGGACCCTACGGAACACTGCCAGCCCCTATGGAAGGAACCCTACGGGCCCCTACAGAACACTACTGGCTCCTGCGGTACTCTACAGGCCTCTAGGGAACCTACGAAGCTCTACGGAGCCCTATGGATCCTTACGGAACAGTACGGGCCCCTTCAGACCTCTGCGGGCGCTTATGGAAACCTACAGGACCCTACGGAACTGTACGAGACTCTACAGGCCCCTAGGGAACACCACAGGCCCCTACGGAACCCTACACAACCATGCGGAAACTTATGGCACCCTACAAGCTCCTACCAACCCCTGCGGGCACTTACACAACCCTACAGGTCCCTACGGAAATCTACGGGACTCCACGGGCCCCTAGGGAAGCCTACAGATTTCGACGGAAACCTACGAGCCCCTCTGGAACCCTACAGAATACTCCAGGACCCGACAGCACTCTACAACACCCTTAGCAACACAACGGAACCTCACTAAAACCCTATGGGCTCCTACAGAACACTGCAGGTGCCTACGGAACCCTACAGACCCCTACGGAACACTACCAGCCGCTACGGAAACCTATGGCCTCTACGGAACTCTACAGAACCTGACAGAAACACTGTGGGCCCCTACAGGCCCTTGCGGGCACTTGCAGAACTCTGCAGGAACCCATGGAACTTTATGGAACCCTACCAGCCCCTACGGAAGCCTAAAGACCCTTGCAGGCAGTTACGGAACGGTACAGGGCCCTAGGGAACTTTACCAGCCACTACGGAACTCTACAGGCCCCTACGGAACCCTGCGGAACCCTCCAGAACCTTACAGAATCCCACGGATTCCTACAGACTCCTGCGGGCACTTACTCAACCCTAGAGGACCCTACGGAACACTGCCAGCCCCTATGGAAGGAACCCTACGGGCCCCTACAGAACACTACTGGCTCCTGCGGTACTCTACAGGCCTCTAGGGAACCTACGAAGCTCTACGGAGCCCTATGGATCCTTACAGAACAGTACGGGCCCCTTCAGACCTCTGCGGGCGCTTATGGAAACCTACAGGACCCTACGGAACTGTACGAGACTCTACAGGCCCCTAGGGAACACCACAGGCCCCTACGGAACCGTACGAGACTCTCAGGCCCCTAGGGAACACCACCGGCCCCTACGGTACCCTACACAACCCTCTGGAAACTTATGGCATCCTACAAGCTCCTACCAACCCCTGCGGGCACTTACACAACCCTACAGGCCCCTACGGAAATCTACGGGACTCCACGGGCCCCTAGGGAAGCCTACAGATTTCGACGGAAACCTACGAGCCCCTCTGGAACCCTACAGAATACTCCAGGACCCGACAGCACTCTACAACACCCTTAGCAACACAACGGAACCTCACTAAAAACCTATGGGCTCCTACAGAACACTGCAGGTGCCTACGAAACCCTACAGACCCCTACGGAATACTACCAGCCGCTACGGAAACCTATGGCCCCTACGGAACTCTACGGAACCTGACAGAAACACTGTGCGCCCCTACAGGCCCTTGCGGGCACTTGCAGAACTCTGCAGGAACCCATGGAACTTTATGGAACCCTACCAGCCCCTACGGAAGCCTAAAGACCCTTACAGGCAGTTATGGAACGGTACAGGGCCCTAGGGAACTTTACCAGCCACTACGGAACTCTACGGGCCCCTACGGAACCCTGCAGAACCCTCCAGAACCTTACAGAATCCCACGGATTCCTACAGACTCCTGCGGGCACTTACTCAACCCTAGAGGACCCTACGGAACACTGCCAGCCCCTATGGAAGGAACCCTACGGGCCCCTACAGAACACTACTGGCTCCTGCGGTACTCTACAGGCCTCTAGGGAACCTACGAAGCTCTACGGAGCCCTATGGATCCTTACGGAACAGTACGGGCCCCTTCAGACCTCTGCGGGCGCTTATGGAAACCTACAGGACCCTACGGAACTGTACAAGACTCGACAGGCCCCTAGGGAACACCACAGGCCCCTACGGAACCCTACACAACCCTCTGGAAACTTATGGCATCCTACAAGCTCCTACCAACCCCTGCGGGCACTTACACAACCCTACAGGCCCCTACGGAAATCTACGGGACTCCACGGGCCCCTAGGGAAGCCTACAGATTTTGACGGAACCCTACGAGCCCCTCTGGAACCCTACAGAATACTCCAGGACCCGACAGCACTCTACAACACCCTTAGCAACACAACGGAACCTCACTAAAAACCTATGGGCTCCTACAGAACACTGCAGGTGCCTACGGAACCCTACAGACCCCTACGGAATACTACCAGCCGCTACGGAAACCTATGGCCCCTACGGAACTCTACGGAACCTGACAGAAACACTGTGCGCCCCTACAGGCCCTTGCGGGCACTTGCAGAACTCTGCAGGAACCCATGGAACTTTATGGAACCCTACCAGCCCCTATGGAAGCCTAAAGACCCTTGCAGGCAGTTACGGAACGGTACAGGGCCCTAGGGAACTTTACCAGCCACTACGGAACTCTACGGGCCCCTACGGAACCCTGCAGAACCCTCCAGAACCTTACAGAATCCCACGGATTCCTACAGACTCCTGCGGGCACTTACTCAACCCTAGAGGACCCTACGGAACACTGCCAGCCCCTATGGAAGGAACCCTACGGGCCCCTACAGAACACTACTGGCTCCTGCGGTACTCTACAGGCCTCTAGGGAACCTACGAAGCTCTACGGAGCCCTATGGATCCCTACGGAACAGTACGGGCCCCTTCAGACCTCTGCGGGCGCTTATGGAAACCTACAGGACCCTACGGAACTGTACGAGACTCTACAGGCCCCTAGGGAACACCACAGGCCCCTACGGAACCCTACACAACCCTCTGGAAACTTATGGAACCCTACAAGCTCCTACCAACCCCTGCGGGCACTTACACAACCCTACAGGTCCCTACGGAAATCTACGGGACTCCACGGGCCCCTAGGGAAGCCTACAGATTTCGACGGAAACCTACGAGCCCCTCTGGAACCGTACAGAATACTCCAGGACCCGACAGCACTCTACAAGACCCTTAGCAACACAACAGAACCTCACTAAAACCCTATGGGCTCCTACAGAACACTGCAGGTGCCTACGGAACCCTACAGACCCCTACGGAATACTACCAGCTGCTACGGAAACCTATGGCCCCTACGGAACTCTACGGAACCTGACAGAAACACTGTGCGCCCCTACAGGCCCTTGCGGGCACTTGTAGAACTCTGCAGGAACCCATGGAACTTTATGGAACCCTACCAGCCCCTACGGAAGCCTAAAGACCCTTGCAGGCAGTTACGGAACGGTACAGGGCCCTAGGGAACTTTACCAGCCACTACGGAACTCTACGGGCCCCTACGGAACCCTGCAGAACCCTCCAGAACCTTACAGAATCCCACGGATTCCTACAGACTCCTGCGGGCACTTACTCAACCCTAGAGGACCCTACGGAACACTGCCAGCCCCTATGGAAGGAACCCTACGGGCCCCTACAGAACACTACTGGCTCCTGCGGTACTCTACAGGCCTCTAGGGAACCTACGAAGCTCTACGGAGCCCTATGGGTCCTTACGGAACAGTACGGGCCCCTTCAGACCTCTGCGGGCGCTTATGGAAACCTACAGGACCCTACGGAACTGTACGAGACTCTACAGGCCCCTAGGGAACACCACAGGCCCCTACGGAACCGTACGAGACTCTCAGGCCCCTAGGGAACACCACCGGCCCCTACGGTACCCTACACAACCCTCTGGAAACTTATGGAACCCTACAAGCTCCTACCAACCCCTGCGGGCACTTACACAACCCTACAGGCCCCTACGGAAATCTACGGGACTCCACGGGCCCCTAGGGAAGCCTACAGATTTCGACGGAAACCTACGAGCCCCTCTGGAACCCTACAGAATACTCCAGGACCCGACAGCACTCTACAAGACCCTTAGCAACACAACGGAACCTCACTAAAAACCTATGGGCTCCTACAGAACACTGCAGGTGCCTACGGAACCCTACAGACCCCTACGGAATACTACCAGCCGCTACGGAAACCTATGGCCCCTACGGAACTCTACGGAACCTGACAGAAACACTGTGCGCCCCTACAGGCCCTTGCGGGCACTTGCAGAACTCTGCAGGAACCCATGGAACTTTATGGAACCCTACCAGCCCCTACGGAAGCCTAAAGACCCTTGCAGGCAGTTACGGAACGGTACAGGGCCCTAGGGAACTTTACCAGCCACTACGGAACTCTACGGGCCCCTATGGAACCCTGCAGAACCCTCCAGAACCTTACAGAATCCCACGGATTCCTACAGACTCCTGCGGGCACTTACTCAACCCTAGAGGACCCTACGGAACACTGCCAGCCCCTATGGAAGGAACCCTACGGGCCCCTACAGAACACTACTGGCTCCTGCGGTACTCTACAGGCCTCTAGGGAACCTACGAAGCTCTACGGAGCCCTATGGATCCTTACGGAACAGTACGGGCCCCTTCAGACCTCTGCGGGCGCTTATGGAAACCTACAGGACCCTACGGAACTGTACGAGACTCTACAGGCCCCTAGGGAACACCACAGGCCCCTACGGAACCCTACACAACCATGCGGAAACTTATGGCACCCTACAAGCTCCTACCAACCCCTGCGGGCACTTACACAACCCTACAGGTCCCTACGGAAATCTACGGGACTCCACGGGCCCCTAGGGAAGCCTACAGATTTCGACGGAAACCTACGAGCCCCTCTGGAACCCTACAGAATACTCCAGGACCCGACAGCACTCTACAACACCCTTAGCAACACAACGGAACCTCACTAAAACCCTATGGGCTCCTACAGAACACTGCAGGTGCCTACGGAACCCTACAGACCCCTACGGAACACTACCAGCCGCTACGGAAACCTATGGCCTCTACGGAACTCTACAGAACCTGACAGAAACACTGTGGGCCCCTACAGGCCCTTGCGGGCACTTGCAGAACTCTGCAGGAACCCATGGAACTTTATGGAACCCTACCAGCCCCTACGGAAGCCTAAAGACCCTTGCAGGCAGTTACGGAACGGTACAGGGCCCTAGGGAACTTTACCAGCCACTACGGAACTCTACAGGCCCCTACGGAACCCTGCGGAACCCTCCAGAACCTTACAGAATCCCACGGATTCCTACAGACTCCTGCGGGCACTTACTCAACCCTAGAGGACCCTACGGAACACTGCCAGCCCCTATGGAAGGAACCCTACGGGCCCCTACAGAACACTACTGGCTCCTGCGGTACTCTACAGGCCTCTAGGGAACCTACGAAGCTCTACGGAGCCCTATGGGTCCTTACAGAACAGTACGGGCCCCTTCAGACCTCTGCGGGCGCTTATGGAAACCTACAGGACCCTACGGAACTGTACAAGACTCGACAGGCCCCTAGGGAACACCACAGGCCCCTACGGAACCCTACACAACCATGCGGAAACTTATGGCACCCTACAAGCTCCTACCAACCCCTGCGGGCACTTACACAACCCTACAGGTCCCTACGGAAATCTACGGGACTCCACGGGCCCCTAGGGAAGCCTACAGATTTCGACGGAAACCTACGAGCCCCTCTGGAACCCTACAGAATACTCCAGGACCCGACAGCACTCTACAACACCCTTAGCAACACAACGGAACCTCACTAAAACCCTATGGGCTCCTACAGAACACTGCAGGTGCCTACGGAACCCTACAGACCCCTACGGAATACTACCAGCCGCTACGGAAACCTATGGCCCCTACAGAACTCTACGGAACCTGACAGAAACACTGTGCGCCCCTACAGGCCCTTGCGGGCACTTGCAGAACTCTGCAGGAACCCATGGAACTTTATGGAACCCTACCAGCCCCTACGGAAGCCTAAAGACCCTTGCAGGCAGTTACGGAACGGTACAGGGCCCTAGGGAACTTTACCAGCCACTACGGAACTCTACGGGCCCCTATGGAACCCTGCAGAACCCTCCAGAACCTTACAGAATCCCACGGATTCCTACAGACTCCTGCGGGCACTTACTCAACCCTAGAGGACCCTACGGAACACTGCCAGCCCCTATGGAAGGAACCCTACGGGCCCCTACAGAACACTACTGGCTCCTGCGGTACTCTACAGGCCTCTAGGGAACCTACGAAGCTCTACGGAGCCCTATGGGTCCTTACAGAACAGTACGGGCCCCTTCAGACCTCTGCGGGCGCTTATGGAAACCTACAGGACCCTACGGAACTGTACAAGACTCGACAGGCCCCTAGGGAACACCACAGGCCCCTACGGAACCGTACGAGACTCTCAGGCCCCTAGGGAACACCACCGGCCCCTACGGTACCCTACACAACCCTCTGGAAACTTATGGAACCCTACAAGCTCCTACCAACCCCTGCGGGCATTTACACAACCCTACAGGCCCCTACGGAAATCTACGGGACTCCACGGGCCCCTAGGGAAGCCTACAGATTTCGACGGAAACCTACGAGCCCCTCTGGAACCCTACAGAATACTCCAGGACCCGACAGCACTCTACAAGACCCTTAGCAACACAACGGAACCTCACTAAAAACCTATGGGCTCCTACAGAACACTGCAGGTGCCTACGGAACCCTACAGACCCCTACGGAATACTACCAGCCGCTACGGAAACCTATGGCCCCTACGGAACTCTACGGAACCTGACAGAAACACTGTGCGCCCCTACAGGCCCTTGCGGGCACTTGCAGAACTCTGCAGGAACCCATGGAACTTTATGGAACCCTACCAGCCCCTATGGAAGCCTAAAGACCCTTGCAGGCAGTTACGGAACGGTACAGGGCCCTAGGGAACTTTACCAGCCACTACGGAACTCTACGGGCCCCTACGGAACCCTGCAGAACCCTCCAGAACCTTACAGAATCCCACGGATTCCTACAGACTCCTGCGGGCACTTACTCAACCCTAGAGGACCCTACGGAACACTGCCAGCCCCTATGGAAGGAACCCTACGGGCCCCTACAGAACACTACTGGCTCCTGCGGTACTCTACAGGCCTCTAGGGAACCTACGAAGCTCTACGGAGCCCTATGGATCCCTACGGAACAGTACGGGCCCCTTCAGACCTCTGCGGGCGCTTATGGAAACCTACAGGACCCTACGGAACTGTACGAGACTCTACAGGCCCCTAGGGAACACCACAGGCCCCTACGGAACCCTACACAACCATGCGGAAACTTATGGAACCCTACAAGCTCCTACCAACCCCTGCGGGCACTTACACAACCCTACAGGTCCCTACGGAAATCTACGGGACTCCACGGGCCCCTAGGGAAGCCTACAGATTTCGACGGAAACCTACGAGCCCCTCTGGAACCGTACAGAATACTCCAGGACCCGACAGCACTCTACAAGACCCTTAGCAACACAACAGAACCTCACTAAAACCCTATGGGCTCCTACAGAACACTGCAGGTGCCTACGGAACCCTACAGACCCCTACGGAATACTACCAGCTGCTACGGAAACCTATGGCCCCTACGGAACTCTACGGAACCTGACAGAAACACTGTGCGCCCCTACAGGCCCTTGCGGGCACTTGTAGAACTCTGCAGGAACCCATGGAACTTTATGGAACCCTACCAGCCCCTACGGAAGCCTAAAGACCCTTGCAGGCAGTTACGGAACGGTACAGGGCCCTAGGGAACTTTACCAGCCACTACGGAACTCTACGGGCCCCTACGGAACCCTGCAGAACCCTCCAGAACCTTACAGAATCCCACGGATTCCTACAGACTCCTGCGGGCACTTACTCAACCCTAGAGGACCCTACGGAACACTGCCAGCCCCTATGGAAGGAACCCTACGGGCCCCTACAGAACACTACTGGCTCCTGCGGTACTCTACAGGCCTCTAGGGAACCTACGAAGCTCTACGGAGCCCTATGGGTCCTTACGGAACAGTACGGGCCCCTTCAGACCTCTGCGGGCGCTTATGGAAACCTACAGGACCCTACGGAACTGTACGAGACTCTACAGGCCCCTAGGGAACACCACAGGCCCCTACGGAACCGTACGAGACTCTCAGGCCCCTAGGGAACACCACCGGCCCCTACGGTACCCTACACAACCCTCTGGAAACTTATGGAACCCTACAAGCTCCTACCAACCCCTGCGGGCACTTACACAACCCTACAGGCCCCTACGGAAATCTACGGGACTCCACGGGCCCCTAGGGAAGCCTACAGATTTCGACGGAAACCTACGAGCCCCTCTGGAACCCTACAGAATACTCCAGGACCCGACAGCACTCTACAAGACCCTTAGCAACACAACGGAACCTCACTAAAAACCTATGGGCTCCTACAGAACACTGCAGGTGCCTACGGAACCCTACAGACCCCTACGGAATACTACCAGCCGCTACGGAAACCTATGGCCCCTACGGAACTCTACGGAACCTGACAGAAACACTGTGCGCCCCTACAGGCCCTTGCGGGCACTTGCAGAACTCTGCAGGAACCCATGGAACTTTATGGAACCCTACCAGCCCCTACGGAAGCCTAAAGACCCTTGCAGGCAGTTACGGAACGGTACAGGGCCCTAGGGAACTTTACCAGCCACTACGGAACTCTACGGGCCCCTACGGAACCCTGCGGAACCCTCCAGAACCTTACAGAATCCCACGGATTCCTACAGACTCCTGCGGGCACTTACTCAACCCTAGAGGACCCTACGGAACACTGCCAGCCCCTATGGAAGGAACCCTACGGGCCCCTACAGAACACTACTGGCTCCTGCGGTACTCTACAGGCCTCTAGGGAACCTACGAAGCTCTACGGAGCCCTATGGATCCTTACGGAACAGTACGGGCCCCTTCAGACCTCTGCGGGCGCTTATGGAAACCTACAGGACCCTACGGAACTGTACGAGACTCTACAGGCCCCTAGGGAACACCACAGGCCCCTACGGAACCCTACACAACCATGCGGAAACTTATGGCACCCTACAAGCTCCTACCAACCCCTGCGGGCACTTACACAACCCTACAGGTCCCTACGGAAATCTACGGGACTCCACGGGCCCCTAGGGAAGCCTACAGATTTCGACGGAAACCTACGAGCCCCTCTGGAACCCTACAGAATACTCCAGGACCCGACAGCACTCTACAACACCCTTAGCAACACAACGGAACCTCACTAAAACCCTATGGGCTCCTACAGAACACTGCAGGTGCCTACGGAACCCTACAGACCCCTACGGAACACTACCAGCCGCTACGGAAACCTATGGCCTCTACGGAACTCTACAGAACCTGACAGAAACACTGTGGGCCCCTACAGGCCCTTGCGGGCACTTGCAGAACTCTGCAGGAACCCATGGAACTTTATGGAACCCTACCAGCCCCTACGGAAGCCTAAAGACCCTTGCAGGCAGTTACGGAACGGTACAGGGCCCTAGGGAACTTTACCAGCCACTACGGAACTCTACAGGCCCCTACGGAACCCTGCGGAACCCTCCAGAACCTTACAGAATCCCACGGATTCCTACAGACTCCTGCGGGCACTTACTCAACCCTAGAGGACCCTACGGAACACTGCCAGCCCCTATGGAAGGAACCCTACGGGCCCCTACAGAACACTACTGGCTCCTGCGGTACTCTACAGGCCTCTAGGGAACCTACGAAGCTCTACGGAGCCCTATGGATCCTTACAGAACAGTACGGGCCCCTTCAGACCTCTGCGGGCGCTTATGGAAACCTACAGGACCCTACGGAACTGTACGAGACTCTACAGGCCCCTAGGGAACACCACAGGCCCCTACGGAACCGTACGAGACTCTCAGGCCCCTAGGGAACACCACCGGCCCCTACGGTACCCTACACAACCCTCTGGAAACTTATGGCACCCTACAAGCTCCTACCAACCCCTGCGGGCACTTACACAACCCTACAGGCCCCTACGGAAATCTACGGGACTCCACGGGCCCCTAGGGAAGCCTACAGATTTCGACGGAAACCTACGAGCCCCTCTGGAACCCTACAGAATACTCCAGGACCCGACAGCACTCTACAAGACCCTTAGCAACACAACGGAACCTCACTAAAAACCTATGGGCTCCTACAGAACACTGCAGGTGCCTACGGAACCCTACAGACCCCTACGGAATACTACCAGCCGCTACGGAAACCTATGGCCCCTACGGAACTCTACGGAACCTGACAGAAACACTGTGCGCCCCTACAGGCCCTTGCGGGCACTTGCAGAACTCTGCAGGAACCCATGGAACTTTATGGAACCCTACCAGCCCCTACGGAAGCCTAAAGACCCTTACAGGCAGTTATGGAACGGTACAGGGCCCTAGGGAACTTTACCAGCCACTACGGAACTCTACGGGCCCCTACGGAACCCTGCGGAACCCTCCAGAACCTTACAGAATCCCACGGATTCCTACAGACTCCTGCGGGCACTTACTCAACCCTAGAGGACCCTACGGAACACTGCCAGCCCCTATGGAAGGAACCCTACGGGCCCCTACAGAACACTACTGGCTCCTGCGGTACTCTACAGGCCTCTAGGGAACCTACGAAGCTCTACGGAGCCCTATGGATCCTTACGGAACAGTACGGGCCCCTTCAGACCTCTGCGGGCGCTTATGGAAACCTACAGGACCCTACGGAACTGTACGAGACTCTACAGGCCCCTAGGGAACACCACAGGCCCCTACGGAACCCTACACAACCATGCGGAAACTTATGGCACCCTACAAGCTCCTACCAACCCCTGCGGGCACTTACACAACCCTACAGGTCCCTACGGAAATCTACGGGACTCCACGGGCCCCTAGGGAAGCCTACAGATTTCGACGGAAACCTACGAGCCCCTCTGGAACCCTACAGAATACTCCAGGACCCGACAGCACTCTACAACACCCTTAGCAACACAACGGAACCTCACTAAAACCCTATGGGCTCCTACAGAACACTGCAGGTGCCTACGGAACCCTACAGACCCCTACGGAATACTACCAGCCGCTACGGAAACCTATGGCCCCTACGGAACTCTACGGAACCTGACAGAAACACTGTGCGCCCCTACAGGCCCTTGCGGGCACTTGCAGAACTCTGCAGGAACCCATGGAACTTTATGGAACCCTACCAGCCCCTATGGAAGCCTAAAGACCCTTGCAGGCAGTTACGGAACGGTACAGGGCCCTAGGGAACTTTACCAGCCACTACGGAACTCTACGGGCCCCTACGGAACCCTGCAGAACCCTCCAGAACCTTACAGAATCCCACGGATTCCTACAGACTCCTGCGGGCACTTACTCAACCCTAGAGGACCCTACGGAACACTGCCAGCCCCTATGGAAGGAACCCTACGGGCCCCTACAGAACACTACTGGCTCCTGCGGTACTCTACAGGCCTCTAGGGAACCTACGAAGCTCTACGGAGCCCTATGGGTCCTTACAGAACAGTACGGGCCCCTTCAGACCTCTGCGGGCGCTTATGGAAACCTACAGGACCCTACGGAACTGTACAAGACTCGACAGGCCCCTAGGGAACACCACAGGCCCCTACGGAACCCTACACAACCATGCGGAAACTTATGGCACCCTACAAGCTCCTACCAACCCCTGCGGGCACTTACACAACCCTACAGGTCCCTACGGAAATCTACGGGACTCCACGGGCCCCTAGGGAAGCCTACAGATTTCGACGGAAACCTACGAGCCCCTCTGGAACCCTACAGAATACTCCAGGACCCGACAGCACTCTACAACACCCTTAGCAACACAACGGAACCTCACTAAAACCCTATGGGCTCCTACAGAACACTGCAGGTGCCTACGGAACCCTACAGACCCCTACGGAATACTACCAGCCGCTACGGAAACCTATGGCCCCTACGGAACTCTACGGAACCTGACAGAAACACTGTGCGCCCCTACAGGCCCTTGCGGGCACTTGCAGAACTCTGCAGGAACCCACGGAACTTTATGGAACCCTACCAGCCCCTATGGAAGCCTAAAGACCCTTGCAGGCAGTTACGGAACGGTACAGGGCCCTAGGGAACTTTACCAGCCACTACGGAACTCTACGGGCCCCTACGGAACCCTGCAGAACCCTCCAGAACCTTACAGAATCCCACGGATTCCTACAGACTCCTGCGGGCACTTACTCAACCCTAGAGGACCCTACGGAACACTGCCAGCCCCTATGGAAGGAACCCTACGGGCCCCTACAGAACACTACTGGCTCCTGCGGTACTCTACAGGCCTCTAGGGAACCTACGAAGCTCTACGGAGCCCTATGGGTCCTTACAGAACAGTACGGGCCCCTTCAGACCTCTGCGGGCGCTTATGGAAACCTACAGGACCCTACGGAACTGTACAAGACTCGACAGGCCCCTAGGGAACACCACAGGCCCCTACGGAACCGTACGAGACTCTCAGGCCCCTAGGGAACACCACCGGCCCCTACGGTACCCTACACAACCCTCTGGAAACTTATGGAACCCTACAAGCTCCTACCAACCCCTGCGGGCATTTACACAACCCTACAGGCCCCTACGGAAATCTACGGGACTCCACGGGCCCCTAGGGAAGCCTACAGATTTCGACGGAAACCTACGAGCCCCTCTGGAACCCTACAGAATACTCCAGGACCCG
This sequence comes from Numenius arquata, assembly GCF_964106895.1. NCBI lineage: Eukaryota > Metazoa > Chordata > Aves > Charadriiformes > Scolopacidae > Numenius > Numenius arquata. The sequence continues at coordinate 140,886 of NW_027414380.1, forward strand.
ACAGCACTCTACAAGACCCTTAGCAACACAACGGAACCTCACTAAAAACCTATGGGCTCCTACAGAACACTGCAGGTGCCTACGGAACCCTACAGACCCCTACGGAATACTACCAGCCGCTACGGAAACCTATGGCCCCTACGGAACTCTACGGAACCTGACAGAAACACTGTGCGCCCCTACAGGCCCTTGCGGGCACTTGCAGAACTCTGCAGGAACCCATGGAACTTTATGGAACCCTACCAGCCCCTACGGAAGCCTAAAGACCCTTGCAGGCAGTTACGGAACGGTACAGGGCCCTAGGGAACTTTACCAGCCACTACGGAACTCTACGGGCCCCTATGGAACCCTGCAGAACCCTCCAGAACCTTACAGAATCCCACGGATTCCTACAGACTCCTGCGGGCACTTACTCAACCCTAGAGGACCCTACGGAACACTGCCAGCCCCTATGGAAGGAACCCTACGGGCCCCTACAGAACACTACTGGCTCCTGCGGTACTCTACAGGCCTCTAGGGAACCTACGAAGCTCTACGGAGCCCTATGGATCCTTACGGAACAGTACGGGCCCCTTCAGACCTCTGCGGGCGCTTATGGAAACCTACAGGACCCTACGGAACTGTACGAGACTCTACAGGCCCCTAGGGAACACCACAGGCCCCTACGGAACCCTACACAACCATGCGGAAACTTATGGCACCCTACAAGCTCCTACCAACCCCTGCGGGCACTTACACAACCCTACAGGTCCCTACGGAAATCTACGGGACTCCACGGGCCCCTAGGGAAGCCTACAGATTTCGACGGAAACCTACGAGCCCCTCTGGAACCCTACAGAATACTCCAGGACCCGACAGCACTCTACAAGACCCTTAGCAACACAACGGAACCTCACTAAAACCCTATGGGCTCCTACAGAACACTGCAGGTGCCTACGGAACCCTACAGACCCCTACGGAACACTACCAGCCGCTACGGAAACCTATGGCCCCTACGGAACTCTACAGAACCTGACAGAAACACTGTGGGCCCCTACAGGCCCTTGCGGGCACTTGCAGAACTCTGCAGGAACCCATGGAACTTTATGGAACCCTACCAGCCCCTACGGAAGCCTAAAGACCCTTGCAGGCAGTTACGGAACGGTACAGGGCCCTAGGGAACTTTACCAGCCACTACGGAACTCTACGGGCCCCTATGGAACCCTGCAGAACCCTCCAGAACCTTACAGAATCCCACGGATTCCTACAGACTCCTGCGGGCACTTACTCAACCCTAGAGGACCCTACGGAACACTGCCAGCCCCTATGGAAGGAACCCTACGGGCCCCTACAGAACACTACTGGCTCCTGCGGTACTCTACAGGCCTCTAGGGAACCTACGAAGCTCTACGGAGCCCTATGGATCCTTACGGAACAGTACGGGCCCCTTCAGACCTCTGCGGGCGCTTATGGAAACCTACAGGACCCTACGGAACTGTACGAGACTCTACAGGCCCCTAGGGAACACCACAGGCCCCTACGGAACCCTACACAACCATGCGGAAACTTATGGCACCCTACAAGCTCCTACCAACCCCTGCGGGCACTTACACAACCCTACAGGTCCCTACGGAAATCTACGGGACTCCACGGGCCCCTAGGGAAGCCTACAGATTTCGACGGAAACCTACGAGCCCCTCTGGAACCCTACAGAATACTCCAGGACCCGACAGCACTCTACAAGACCCTTAGCAACACAACGGAACCTCACTAAAACCCTATGGGCTCCTACAGAACACTGCAGGTGCCTACGGAACCCTACAGACCCCTACGGAACACTACCAGCCGCTACGGAAACCTATGGCCCCTACGGAACTCTACAGAACCTGACAGAAACACTGTGGGCCCCTACAGGCCCTTGCGGGCACTTGCAGAACTCTGCAGGAACCCATGGAACTTTATGGAACCCTACCAGCCCCTACGGAAGCCTAAAGACCCTTGCAGGCAGTTACGGAACGGTACAGGGCCCTAGGGAACTTTACCAGCCACTACGGAACTCTACAGGCCCCTACGGAACCCTGCGGAACCCTCCAGAACCTTACAGAATCCCACGGATTCCTACAGACTCCTGCGGGCACTTACTCAACCCTAGAGGACCCTACGGAACACTGCCAGCCCCTATGGAAGGAACCCTACGGGCCCCTACAGAACACTACTGGCTCCTGCGGTACTCTACAGGCCTCTAGGGAACCTACGAAGCTCTACGGAGCCCTATGGATCCTTATGGAACAGTACGGGCCCCTTCAGACCTCTGCGGGCGCTTATGGAAACCTACAGGACCCTACGGAACTGTACGAGACTCTACAGGCCCCTAGGGAACACCACAGGCCCCTACGGAACCGTACGAGACTCTCAGGCCCCTAGGGAACACCACCGGCCCCTACGGTACCCTACACAACCCTCTGGAAACTTATGGCACCCTACAAGCTCCTACCAACCCCTGCGGGCACTTACACAACCCTACAGGCCCCTACGGAAATCTACGGGACTCCACGGGCCCCTAGGGAAGCCTACAGATTTCGACGGAAACCTACGAGCCCCTCTGGAACCCTACAGAATACTCCAGGACCCGACAGCACTCTACAAGACCCTTAGCAACACAACGGAACCTCACTAAAAACCTATGGGCTCCTACAGAACACTGCAGGTGCCTACGGAACCCTACAGACCCCTACGGAATACTACCAGCCGCTACGGAAACCTATGGCCCCTACGGAACTCTACGGAACCTGACAGAAACACTGTGCGCCCCTACAGGCCCTTGCGGGCACTTGCAGAACTCTGCAGGAACCCATGGAACTTTATGGAACCCTACCAGCCCCTACGGAAGCCTAAAGACCCTTGCAGGCAGTTACGGAACGGTACAGGGCCCTAGGGAACTTTACCAGCCACTACGGAACTCTACGGGCCCCTACGGAACCCTGCGGAACCCTCCAGAACCTTACAGAATCCCACGGATTCCTACAGACTCCTGCGGGCACTTACTCAACCCTAGAGGACCCTACGGAACACTGCCAGCCCCTATGGAAGGAACCCTACGGGCCCCTACAGAACACTACTGGCTCCTGCGGTACTCTACAGGCCTCTAGGGAACCTACGAAGCTCTACGGAGCCCTATGGATCCTTACGGAACAGTACGGGCCCCTTCAGACCTCTGCGGGCGCTTATGGAAACCTACAGGACCCTACGGAACTGTACGAGACTCTACAGGCCCCTAGGGAACACCACAGGCCCCTACGGAACCCTACACAACCATGCGGAAACTTATGGCACCCTACAAGCTCCTACCAACCCCTGCGGGCACTTACACAACCCTACAGGTCCCTACGGAAATCTACGGGACTCCACGGGCCCCTAGGGAAGCCTACAGATTTCGACGGAAACCTACGAGCCCCTCTGGAACCCTACAGAATACTCCAGGACCCGACAGCACTCTACAACACCCTTAGCAACACAACGGAACCTCACTAAAACCCTATGGGCTCCTACAGAACACTGCAGGTGCCTACGGAACCCTACAGACCCCTACGGAACACTACCAGCCGCTACGGAAACCTATGGCCTCTACGGAACTCTACAGAACCTGACAGAAACACTGTGGGCCCCTACAGGCCCTTGCGGGCACTTGCAGAACTCTGCAGGAACCCATGGAACTTTATGGAACCCTACCAGCCCCTACGGAAGCCTAAAGACCCTTGCAGGCAGTTACGGAACGGTACAGGGCCCTAGGGAACTTTACCAGCCACTACGGAACTCTACAGGCCCCTACGGAACCCTGCGGAACCCTCCAGAACCTTACAGAATCCCACGGATTCCTACAGACTCCTGCGGGCACTTACTCAACCCTAGAGGACCCTACGGAACACTGCCAGCCCCTATGGAAGGAACCCTACGGGCCCCTACAGAACACTACTGGCTCCTGCGGTACTCTACAGGCCTCTAGGGAACCTACGAAGCTCTACGGAGCCCTATGGATCCTTACAGAACAGTACGGGCCCCTTCAGACCTCTGCGGGCGCTTATGGAAACCTACAGGACCCTACGGAACTGTACGAGACTCTACAGGCCCCTAGGGAACACCACAGGCCCCTACGGAACCGTACGAGACTCTCAGGCCCCTAGGGAACACCACCGGCCCCTACGGTACCCTACACAACCCTCTGGAAACTTATGGCACCCTACAAGCTCCTACCAACCCCTGCGGGCACTTACACAACCCTACAGGCCCCTACGGAAATCTACGGGACTCCACGGGCCCCTAGGGAAGCCTACAGATTTCGACGGAAACCTACGAGCCCCTCTGGAACCCTACAGAATACTCCAGGACCCGACAGCACTCTACAAGACCCTTAGCAACACAACGGAACCTCACTAAAAACCTATGGGCTCCTACAGAACACTGCAGGTGCCTACGGAACCCTACAGACCCCTACGGAATACTACCAGCCGCTACGGAAACCTATGGCCCCTACGGAACTCTACGGAACCTGACAGAAACACTGTGCGCCCCTACAGGCCCTTGCGGGCACTTGCAGAACTCTGCAGGAACCCATGGAACTTTATGGAACCCTACCAGCCCCTACGGAAGCCTAAAGACCCTTACAGGCAGTTATGGAACGGTACAGGGCCCTAGGGAACTTTACCAGCCACTACGGAACTCTACGGGCCCCTACGGAACCCTGCGGAACCCTCCAGAACCTTACAGAATCCCACGGATTCCTACAGACTCCTGCGGGCACTTACTCAACCCTAGAGGACCCTACGGAACACTGCCAGCCCCTATGGAAGGAACCCTACGGGCCCCTACAGAACACTACTGGCTCCTGCGGTACTCTACAGGCCTCTAGGGAACCTACGAAGCTCTACGGAGCCCTATGGATCCTTACGGAACAGTACGGGCCCCTTCAGACCTCTGCGGGCGCTTATGGAAACCTACAGGACCCTACGGAACTGTACGAGACTCTACAGGCCCCTAGGGAACACCACAGGCCCCTACGGAACCCTACACAACCATGCGGAAACTTATGGCACCCTACAAGCTCCTACCAACCCCTGCGGGCACTTACACAACCCTACAGGTCCCTACGGAAATCTACGGGACTCCACGGGCCCCTAGGGAAGCCTACAGATTTCGACGGAAACCTACGAGCCCCTCTGGAACCCTACAGAATACTCCAGGACCCGACAGCACTCTACAACACCCTTAGCAACACAACGGAACCTCACTAAAACCCTATGGGCTCCTACAGAACACTGCAGGTGCCTACGGAACCCTACAGACCCCTACGGAATACTACCAGCCGCTACGGAAACCTATGGCCCCTACGGAACTCTACGGAACCTGACAGAAACACTGTGCGCCCCTACAGGCCCTTGCGGGCACTTGCAGAACTCTGCAGGAACCCATGGAACTTTATGGAACCCTACCAGCCCCTATGGAAGCCTAAAGACCCTTGCAGGCAGTTACGGAACGGTACAGGGCCCTAGGGAACTTTACCAGCCACTACGGAACTCTACGGGCCCCTACGGAACCCTGCAGAACCCTCCAGAACCTTACAGAATCCCACGGATTCCTACAGACTCCTGCGGGCACTTACTCAACCCTAGAGGACCCTACGGAACACTGCCAGCCCCTATGGAAGGAACCCTACGGGCCCCTACAGAACACTACTGGCTCCTGCGGTACTCTACAGGCCTCTAGGGAACCTACGAAGCTCTACGGAGCCCTATGGGTCCTTACAGAACAGTACGGGCCCCTTCAGACCTCTGCGGGCGCTTATGGAAACCTACAGGACCCTACGGAACTGTACAAGACTCGACAGGCCCCTAGGGAACACCACAGGCCCCTACGGAACCCTACACAACCATGCGGAAACTTATGGCACCCTACAAGCTCCTACCAACCCCTGCGGGCACTTACACAACCCTACAGGTCCCTACGGAAATCTACGGGACTCCACGGGCCCCTAGGGAAGCCTACAGATTTCGACGGAAACCTACGAGCCCCTCTGGAACCCTACAGAATACTCCAGGACCCGACAGCACTCTACAACACCCTTAGCAACACAACGGAACCTCACTAAAACCCTATGGGCTCCTACAGAACACTGCAGGTGCCTACGGAACCCTACAGACCCCTACGGAATACTACCAGCCGCTACGGAAACCTATGGCCCCTACGGAACTCTACGGAACCTGACAGAAACACTGTGCGCCCCTACAGGCCCTTGCGGGCACTTGCAGAACTCTGCAGGAACCCACGGAACTTTATGGAACCCTACCAGCCCCTATGGAAGCCTAAAGACCCTTGCAGGCAGTTACGGAACGGTACAGGGCCCTAGGGAACTTTACCAGCCACTACGGAACTCTACGGGCCCCTACGGAACCCTGCAGAACCCTCCAGAACCTTACAGAATCCCACGGATTCCTACAGACTCCTGCGGGCACTTACTCAACCCTAGAGGACCCTACGGAACACTGCCAGCCCCTATGGAAGGAACCCTACGGGCCCCTACAGAACACTACTGGCTCCTGCGGTACTCTACAGGCCTCTAGGGAACCTACGAAGCTCTACGGAGCCCTATGGGTCCTTACAGAACAGTACGGGCCCCTTCAGACCTCTGCGGGCGCTTATGGAAACCTACAGGACCCTACGGAACTGTACAAGACTCGACAGGCCCCTAGGGAACACCACAGGCCCCTACGGAACCGTACGAGACTCTCAGGCCCCTAGGGAACACCACCGGCCCCTACGGTACCCTACACAACCCTCTGGAAACTTATGGAACCCTACAAGCTCCTACCAACCCCTGCGGGCATTTACACAACCCTACAGGCCCCTACGGAAATCTACGGGACTCCACGGGCCCCTAGGGAAGCCTACAGATTTCGACGGAAACCTACGAGCCCCTCTGGAACCCTACAGAATACTCCAGGACCCGACAGCACTCTACAACACCCTTAGCAACACAACGGAACCTCACTAAAAACCTATGGGCTCCTACAGAACACTGCAGGTGCCTACGGAACCCTACAGACCCCTACGGAATACTACCAGCCGCTACGGAAACCTATGGCCCCTACGGAACTCTACGGAACCTGACAGAAACACTGTGCGCCCCTACAGGCCCTTGCGGGCACTTGCAGAACTCTGCAGGAACCCATGGAACTTTATGGAACCCTACCAGCCCCTACGGAAGCCTAAAGACCCTTGCAGGCAGTTACGGAACGGTACAGGGCCCTAGGGAACTTTACCAGCCACTACGGAACTCTACGGGCCCCTATGGAACCCTGCAGAACCCTCCAGAACCTTACAGAATCCCACGGATTCCTACAGACTCCTGCGGGCACTTACTCAACCCTAGAGGACCCTACGGAACACTGCCAGCCCCTATGGAAGGAACCCTACGGGCCCCTACAGAACACTACTGGCTCCTGCGGTACTCTACAGGCCTCTAGGGAACCTACGAAGCTCTACGGAGCCCTATGGATCCTTACGGAACAGTACGGGCCCCTTCAGACCTCTGCGGGCGCTTATGGAAACCTACAGGACCCTACGGAACTGTACGAGACTCTACAGGCCCCTAGGGAACACCACAGGCCCCTACGGAACCCTACACAACCATGCGGAAACTTATGGCACCCTACAAGCTCCTACCAACCCCTGCGGGCACTTACACAACCCTACAGGTCCCTACGGAAATCTACGGGACTCCACGGGCCCCTAGGGAAGCCTACAGATTTCGACGGAAACCTACGAGCCCCTCTGGAACCCTACAGAATACTCCAGGACCCGACAGCACTCTACAAGACCCTTAGCAACACAACGGAACCTCACTAAAACCCTATGGGCTCCTACAGAACACTGCAGGTGCCTACGGAACCCTACAGACCCCTACGGAACACTACCAGCCGCTACGGAAACCTATGGCCCCTACGGAACTCTACAGAACCTGACAGAAACACTGTGGGCCCCTACAGGCCCTTGCGGGCACTTGCAGAACTCTGCAGGAACCCATGGAACTTTATGGAACCCTACCAGCCCCTACGGAAGCCTAAAGACCCTTGCAGGCAGTTACGGAACGGTACAGGGCCCTAGGGAACTTTACCAGCCACTACGGAACTCTACGGGCCCCTATGGAACCCTGCAGAACCCTCCAGAACCTTACAGAATCCCACGGATTCCTACAGACTCCTGCGGGCACTTACTCAACCCTAGAGGACCCTACGGAACACTGCCAGCCCCTATGGAAGGAACCCTACGGGCCCCTACAGAACACTACTGGCTCCTGCGGTACTCTACAGGCCTCTAGGGAACCTACGAAGCTCTACGGAGCCCTATGGATCCTTACGGAACAGTACGGGCCCCTTCAGACCTCTGCGGGCGCTTATGGAAACCTACAGGACCCTACGGAACTGTACGAGACTCTACAGGCCCCTAGGGAACACCACAGGCCCCTACGGAACCCTACACAACCATGCGGAAACTTATGGCACCCTACAAGCTCCTACCAACCCCTGCGGGCACTTACACAACCCTACAGGTCCCTACGGAAATCTACGGGACTCCACGGGCCCCTAGGGAAGCCTACAGATTTCGACGGAAACCTACGAGCCCCTCTGGAACCCTACAGAATACTCCAGGACCCGACAGCACTCTACAAGACCCTTAGCAACACAACGGAACCTCACTAAAACCCTATGGGCTCCTACAGAACACTGCAGGTGCCTACGGAACCCTACAGACCCCTACGGAACACTACCAGCCGCTACGGAAACCTATGGCCCCTACGGAACTCTACAGAACCTGACAGAAACACTGTGGGCCCCTACAGGCCCTTGCGGGCACTTGCAGAACTCTGCAGGAACCCATGGAACTTTATGGAACCCTACCAGCCCCTACGGAAGCCTAAAGACCCTTGCAGGCAGTTACGGAACGGTACAGGGCCCTAGGGAACTTTACCAGCCACTACGGAACTCTACAGGCCCCTACGGAACCCTGCGGAACCCTCCAGAACCTTACAGAATCCCACGGATTCCTACAGACTCCTGCGGGCACTTACTCAACCCTAGAGGACCCTACGGAACACTGCCAGCCCCTATGGAAGGAACCCTACGGGCCCCTACAGAACACTACTGGCTCCTGCGGTACTCTACAGGCCTCTAGGGAACCTACGAAGCTCTACGGAGCCCTATGGATCCTTACAGAACAGTACGGGCCCCTTCAGACCTCTGCGGGCGCTTATGGAAACCTACAGGACCCTACGGAACTGTACGAGACTGTACAGGCCCCTAGGGAACACCACAGGCCCCTACGGAACCGTACGAGACTCTCAGGCCCCCAGGGAACACCACCGGCCCCTACGGTACCCTACACAACCCTCTGGAAACTTATGGAACCCTACAAGCTCCTACCAACCCCTGCGGGCACTTACACAACCCTACAGGCCCCTACGGAAATCTACGGGACTCCACGGGCCCCTAGGGAAGCCTACAGATTTCGACGGAAACCTACGAGCCCCTCTGGAACCCTACAGAATACTCCAGGACCCGACAGCACTCTACAAGACCCTTAGCAACACAACGGAACCTCACTAAAACCCTATGGGCTCCTACAGAACACTGCAGGTGCCTACGGAACCCTACAGACCCCTACGGAATACTACCAGCCGCTACGGAAACCTATGGCCCCTACGGAACTCTACGGAACCTGACAGAAACACTGTGCGCCCCTACAGGCCCTTGCGGGCACTTGCAGAACTCTGCAGGAACCCATGGAACTTTATGGAACCCTACCAGCCCCTACGGAAGCCTAAAGACCCTTACAGGCAGTTATGGAACGGTACAGGGCCCTAGGGAACTTTACCAGCCACTACGGAACTCTACGGGCCCCTACGGAACCCTGCGGAACCCTCCAGAACCTTACAGAATCCCACGGATTCCTACAGACTCCTGCGGGCACTTACTCAACCCTAGAGGACCCTACGGAACACTGCCAGCCCCTATGGAAGGAACCCTACGGGCCCCTACAGAACACTACTGGCTCCTGCGGTACTCTACAGGCCTCTAGGGAACCTACGAAGCTCTACGGAGCCCTATGGATCCTTACGGAACAGTACGGGCCCCTTCAGACCTCTGCGGGCGCTTATGGAAACCTACAGGACCCTACGGAACTGTACGAGACTCTACAGGCCCCTAGGGAACACCACAGGCCCCTACGGAACCCTACACAACCCTCTGGAAACTTATGGCACCCTACAAGCTCCTACCAACCCCTGCGGGCACTTACACAACCCTACAGGCCCCTACGGAAATCTACGGGACTCCACGGGCCCCTAGGGAAGCCTACAGATTTTGACGGAACCCTACGAGCCCCTCTGGAACCCTACAGAATACTCCAGGACCCGACAGCACTCTACAAGACCCTTAGCAACACAACGGAACCTCACTAAAACCCTATGGGCTCCTACAGAACACTGCAGGTGCCTACGGAACCCTACAGACCCCTACGGAATACTACCAGCCGCTACGGAAACCTATGGCCCCTACGGAACTCTACGGAACCTGACAGAAACACTGTGCGCCCCTACAGGCCCTTGCGGGCACTTGCAGAACTCTGCAGGAACCCATGGAACTTTATGGAACCCTACCAGCCCCTATGGAAGCCTAAAGACCCTTGCAGGCAGTTACGGAACGGTACAGGGCCCTAGGGAACTTTACCAGCCACTACGGAACTCTACGGGCCCCTACGGAACCCTGCAGAACCCTCTGGAACCTTACAGAATCCCACGGATTCCTACAGACTCCTGCGGGCACTTACTCAACCCTAGAGGACCCTACGGAACACTGCCAGCCCCTATGGAAGGAACCCTACGGGCCCCTACAGAACACTACTGGCTCCTGCGGTACTCTACAGGCCTCTAGGGAACCTACGAAGCTCTACGGAGCCCTATGGATCCTTACGGAACAGTACGGGCCCCTTCAGACCTCTGCGGGCGCTTATGGAAACCTACAGGACCCTACGGAACTGTACGAGACTCTACAGGCCCCTAGGGAACACCACAGGCCCCTACGGAACCCTACACAACCCTCTGGAAACTTATGGCACCCTACAAGCTCCTACCAACCCCTGCGGGCACTTACACAACCCTACAGGTCCCTACGGAAATCTACGGGACTCCACGGGCCCCTAGGGAAGCCTACAGATTTCGACGGAAACCTACGAGCCCCTCTGGAACCCTACAGAATACTCCAGGACCCGACAGCACTCTACAAGACCCTTAGCAACACAACAGAACCTCACTAAAACCCTATGGGCTCCTACAGAACACTGCAGGTGCCTACGGAACCCTACAGACCCCTACGGAATACTACCAGCCGCTACGGAAACCTATGGCCCCTACGGAACTCTACGGAACCTGACAGAAACACTGTGCGCCCCTACAGGCCCTTGCGGGCACTTGTAGAACTCTGCAGGAACCCATGGAACTTTATGGAACCCTACCAGCCCCTACGGAAGCCTAAAGACCCTTGCAGGCAGTTACGGAACGGTACAGGGCCCTAGGGAACTTTACCAGCCACTACGGAACTCTACGGGCCCCTACGGAACCCTGCGGAACCCTCCAGAACCTTACAGAATCCCACGGATTCCTACAGACTCCTGCGGGCACTTACTCAACCCTAGAGGACCCTACGGAACACTGCCAGCCCCTATGGAAGGAACCCTACGGGCCCCTACAGAACACTACTGGCTCCTGCGGTACTCTACAGGCCTCTAGGGAACCTACGAAGCTCTACGGAGCCCTATGGGTCCTTACGGAACAGTACGGGCCCCTTCAGACCTCTGCGGGCGCTTATGGAAACCTACAGGACCCTACGGAACTGTACAAGACTCGACAGGCCCCTAGGGAACACCACAGGCCCCTACGGAACCGTACGAGACTCTCAGGCCCCTAGGGAACACCACCGGCCCCTACGGTACCCTACACAACCCTCTGGAAACTTATGGAACCCTACAAGCTCCTACCAACCCCTGCGGGCATTTACACAACCCTACAGGCCCCTACGGAAATCTACGGGACTCCACGGGCCCCTAGGGAAGCCTACAGATTTCGACGGAAACCTACGAGCCCCTCTGGAACCCTACAGAATACTCCAGGACCCGACAGCACTCTACAAGACCCTTAGCAACACAACGGAACCTCACTAAAAACCTATGGGCTCCTACAGAACACTGCAGGTGCCTACGGAACCATACAGACCCCTACGGAATACTACCAGCCGCTACGGAAACCTATGGCCCCTACGGAACTCTACGGAACCTGACAGAAACACTGTGCGCCCCTACAGGCCCTTGCGGGCACTTGCAGAACTCTGCAGGAACCCATGGAACTTTATGGAACCCTACCAGCCCCTACGGAAGCCTAAAGACCCTTGCAGGCAGTTACGGAACGGTACAGGGCCCTAGGGAACTTTACCAGCCACTACGGAACTCTACGGGCCCCTATGGAACCCTGCAGAACCCTCCAGAACCTTACAGAATCCCACGGATTCCTACAGACTCCTGCGGGCACTTACTCAACCCTAGAGGACCCTACGGAACACTGCCAGCCCCTATGGAAGGAACCCTACGGGCCCCTACAGAACACTACTGGCTCCTGCGGTACTCTACAGGCCTCTAGGGAACCTACGAAGCTCTACGGAGCCCTATGGATCCTTACGGAACAGTACGGGCCCCTTCAGACCTCTGCGGGCGCTTATGGAAACCTACAGGACCCTACGGAACTGTACGAGACTCTACAGGCCCCTAGGGAACACCACAGGCCCCTACGGTACCCTACACAACCATGCGGAAACTTATGGCACCCTACAAGCTCCTACCAACCCCTGCGGGCACTTACACAACCCTACAGGCCCCTACGGAAATCTACGGGACTCCACGGGCCCCTAGGGAAGCCTACAGATTTCGACGGAAACCTACGAGCCCCTCTGGAACCCTACAGAATACTCCAGGACCCGACAGCACTCTACAACACCCTTAGCAACACAACGGAACCTCACTAAAACCCTATGGGCTCCTACAGAACACTGCAGGTGCCTACGGAACCCTACAGACCCCTACGGAACACTACCAGCCGCTACGGAAACCTATGGCCCCTACGGAACTCTACAGAACCTGACAGAAACACTGTGGGCCCCTACAGGCCCTTGCGGGCACTTGCAGAACTCTGCAGGAACCCATGGAACTTTATGGAACCCTACCAGCCCCTACGGAAGCCTAAAGACCCTTGCAGGCAGTTACGGAACGGTACAGGGCCCTAGGGAACTTTACCAGCCACTACGGAACTCTACAGGCCCCTACGGAACCCTGCGGAACCCTCCAGAACCTTACAGAATCCCACGGATTCCTACAGACTCCTGCGGGCACTTACTCAACCCTAGAGGACCCTACGGAACACTGCCAGCCCCTATGGAAGGAACCCTACGGGCCCCTACAGAACACTACTGGCTCCTGCGGTACTCTACAGGCCTCTAGGGAACCTACGAAGCTCTACGGAGCCCTATGGATCCTTACAGAACAGTACGGGCCCCTTCAGACCTCTGCGGGCGCTTATGGAAACCTACAGGACCCTACGGAACTGTACGAGACTGTACAGGCCCCTAGGGAACACCACAGGCCCCTACGGAACCGTACGAGACTCTCAGGCCCCCAGGGAACACCACTGGCCCCTACGGTACCCTACACAACCCTCTGGAAACTTATGGAACCCTACAAGCTCCTACCAACCCCTGCGGGCACTTACACAACCCTACAGGCCCCTACGGAAATCTACGGGACTCCACGGGCCCCTAGGGAAGCCTACAGATTTCGACGGAAACCTACGAGCCCCTCTGGAACCCTACAGAATACTCCAGGACCCGACAGCACTCTACAAGACCCTTAGCAACACAACGGAACCTCACTAAAACCCTATGGGCTCCTACAGAACACTGCAGGTGCCTACGGAACCCTACAGACCCCTACGGAATACTACCAGCCGCTACGGAAACCTATGGCCCCTACGGAACTCTACGGAACCTGACAGAAACACTGTGCGCCCCTACAGGCCCTTGCGGGCACTTGCAGAACTCTGCAGGAACCCATGGAACTTTATGGAACCCTACCAGCCCCTACGGAAGCCTAAAGACCCTTACAGGCAGTTATGGAACGGTACAGGGCCCTAGGGAACTTTACCAGCCACTACGGAACTCTACGGGCCCCTACGGAACCCTGCGGAACCCTCCAGAACCTTACAGAATCCCACGGATTCCTACAGACTCCTGCGGGCACTTACTCAACCCTAGAGGACCCTACGGAACACTGCCAGCCCCTATGGAAGGAACCCTACGGGCCCCTACAGAACACTACTGGCTCCTGCGGTACTCTACAGGCCTCTAGGGAACCTACGAAGCTCTACGGAGCCCTATGGGTCCTTACGGAACAGTACGGGCCCCTTCAGACCTCTGCGGGCGCTTATGGAAACCTACAGGACCCTACGGAACTGTACAAGACTCGACAGGCCCCTAGGGAACACCACAGGCCCCTACGGAACCGTACGAGACTCTCAGGCCCCTAGGGAACACCACCGGCCCCTACGGTACCCTACACAACCCTCTGGAAACTTATGGAACCCTACAAGCTCCTACCAACCCCTGCGGGCATTTACACAACCCTACAGGCCCCTACGGAAATCTACGGGACTCCACGGGCCCCTAGGGAAGCCTACAGATTTCGACGGAAACCTACGAGCCCCTCTGGAACCCTACAGAATACTCCAGGACCCGACAGCACTCTACAAGACCCTTAGCAACACAACGGAACCTCACTAAAAACCTATGGGCTCCTACAGAACACTGCAGGTGCCTACGGAACCCTACAGACCCCTACGGAATACTACCAGCCGCTACGGAAACCTATGGCCCCTACGGAACTCTACGGAACCTGACAGAAACACTGTGCGCCCCTACAGGCCCTTGCGGGCACTTGCAGAACTCTGCAGGAACCCATGGAACTTTATGGAACCCTACCAGCCCCTACGGAAGCCTAAAGACCCTTGCAGGCAGTTACGGAACGGTACAGGGCCCTAGGGAACTTTACCAGCCACTACGGAACTCTACGGGCCCCTATGGAACCCTGCAGAACCCTCCAGAACCTTACAGAATCCCACGGATTCCTACAGACTCCTGCGGGCACTTACTCAACCCTAGAGGACCCTACGGAACACTGCCAGCCCCTATGGAAGGAACCCTACGGGCCCCTACAGAACACTACTGGCTCCTGCGGTACTCTACAGGCCTCTAGGGAACCTACGAAGCTCTACGGAGCCCTATGGATCCTTACGGAACAGTACGGGCCCCTTCAGACCTCTGCGGGCGCTTATGGAAACCTACAGGACCCTACGGAACTGTACGAGACTCTACAGGCCCCTAGGGAACACCACAGGCCCCTACGGAACCCTACACAACCATGCGGAAACTTATGGCACCCTACAAGCTCCTACCAACCCCTGCGGGCACTTACACAACCCTACAGGCCCCTACGGAAATCTACGGGACTCCACGGGCCCCTAGGGAAGCCTACAGATTTCGACGGAAACCTACGAGCCCCTCTGGAACCCTACAGAATACTCCAGGACCCGACAGCACTCTACAACACCCTTAGCAACACAACGGAACCTCACTAAAACCCTATGGGCTCCTACAGAACACTGCAGGTGCCTACGGAACCCTACAGACCCCTACGGAACACTACCAGCCGCTACGGAAACCTATGGCCCCTACGGAACTCTACAGAACCTGACAGAAACACTGTGGGCCCCTACAGGCCCTTGCGGGCACTTGCAGAACTCTGCAGGAACCCATGGAACTTTATGGAACCCTACCAGCCCCTACGGAAGCCTAAAGACCCTTGCAGGCAGTTACGGAACGGTACAGGGCCCTAGGGAACTTTACCAGCCACTACGGAACTCTACAGGCCCCTACGGAACCCTGCGGAACCCTCCAGAACCTTACAGAATCCCACGGATTCCTACAGACTCCTGCGGGCACTTACTCAACCCTAGAGGACCCTACGGAACACTGCCAGCCCCTATGGAAGGAACCCTACGGGCCCCTACAGAACACTACTGGCTCCTGCGGTACTCTACAGGCCTCTAGGGAACCTACGAAGCTCTACGGAGCCCTATGGATCCTTACAGAACAGTACGGGCCCCTTCAGACCTCTGCGGGCGCTTATGGAAACCTACAGGACCCTACGGAACTGTACGAGACTGTACAGGCCCCTAGGGAACACCACAGGCCCCTACGGAACCGTACGAGACTCTCAGGCCCCCAGGGAACACCACTGGCCCCTACGGTACCCTACACAACCCTCTGGAAACTTATGGAACCCTACAAGCTCCTACCAACCCCTGCGGGCACTTACACAACCCTACAGGCCCCTACGGAAATCTACGGGACTCCACGGGCCCCTAGGGAAGCCTACAGATTTCGACGGAAACCTACGAGCCCCTCTGGAACCCTACAGAATACTCCAGGACCCGACAGCACTCTACAAGACCCTTAGCAACACAACGGAACCTCACTAAAACCCTATGGGCTCCTACAGAACACTGCAGGTGCCTACGGAACCCTACAGACCCCTACGGAATACTACCAGCCGCTACGGAAACCTATGGCCCCTACGGAACTCTACGGAACCTGACAGAAACACTGTGCGCCCCTACAGGCCCTTGCGGGCACTTGCAGAACTCTGCAGGAACCCATGGAACTTTATGGAACCCTACCAGCCCCTACGGAAGCCTAAAGACCCTTACAGGCAGTTATGGAACGGTACAGGGCCCTAGGGAACTTTACCAGCCACTACGGAACTCTACGGGCCCCTACGGAACCCTGCGGAACCCTCCAGAACCTTACAGAATCCCACGGATTCCTACAGACTCCTGCGGGCACTTACTCAACCCTAGAGGACCCTACGGAACACTGCCAGCCCCTATGGAAGGAACCCTACGGGCCCCTACAGAACACTACTGGCTCCTGCGGTACTCTACAGGCCTCTAGGGAACCTACGAAGCTCTACGGAGCCCTATGGGTCCTTACGGAACAGTACGGGCCCCTTCAGACCTCTGCGGGCGCTTATGGAAACCTACAGGACCCTACGGAACTGTACAAGACTCGACAGGCCCCTAGGGAACACCACAGGCCCCTACGGAACCGTACGAGACTCTCAGGCCCCTAGGGAACACCACCGGCCCCTACGGTACCCTACACAACCCTCTGGAAACTTATGGAACCCTACAAGCTCCTACCAACCCCTGCGGGCATTTACACAACCCTACAGGCCCCTACGGAAATCTACGGGACTCCACGGGCCCCTAGGGAAGCCTACAGATTTCGACGGAAACCTACGAGCCCCTCTGGAACCCTACAGAATACTCCAGGACCCGACAGCACTCTACAAGACCCTTAGCAACACAACGGAACCTCACTAAAACCCTATGGGCTCCTACAGAACACTGCAGGTGCCTACGGAACCCTACAGACCCCTACGGAATACTACCAGCCGCTACGGAAACCTATGGCCCCTACGGAACTCTACGGAACCTGACAGAAACACTGTGCGCCCCTACAGGCCCTTGCGGGCACTTGCAGAACTCTGCAGGAACCCATGGAACTTTATGGAACCCTACCAGCCCCTACGGAAGCCTAAAGACCCTTGCAGGCAGTTACGGAACGGTACAGGGCCCTAGGGAACTTTACCAGCCACTACGGAACTCTACGGGCCCCTATGGAACCCTGCAGAACCCTCCAGAACCTTACAGAATCCCACGGATTCCTACAGACTCCTGCGGGCACTTACTCAACCCTAGAGGACCCTACGGAACACTGCCAGCCCCTATGGAAGGAACCCTACGGGCCCCTACAGAACACTACTGGCTCCTGCGGTACTCTACAGGCCTCTAGGGAACCTACGAAGCTCTACGGAGCCCTATGGGATCCTTACGGAACAGGTACGGGCCCCTTCAGACCTCTGCGGGCGCTTATGGAAACCTACAGGACCCTACGGAACTGTACGAGGACTCTACAGGCCCCCTAGGGAACACCACAGGCCCCCTACGGAACCCTACACAACCATGCGGAAACTTATGGCACCCTACAAGCTCCTACCAACCCCTGCGGGCACTTACACAACCCTACAGGTCCCTACGGAAATCTACGGGACTCCACGGGCCCCTAGGGAAGCCTACAGATTTCGACGGAAACCTACGAGCCCCTCTGGAACCCTACAGAATACTCCAGGACCCGACAGCACTCTACAACACCCTTAGCAACACAACGGAACCTCACTAAAACCCTATGGGCTCCTACAGAACACTGCAGGTGCCTACGGAACCCTACAGACCCCTACGGAATACTACCAGCCGCTACGGAAACCTATGGCCCCTACGGAACTCTACAGAACCTGACAGAAACACTGTGGGCCCCTACAGGCCCTTGCGGGCACTTGCAGAACTCTGCAGGAACCCATGGAACTTTATGGAACCCTACCAGCCCCTACGGAAGCCTAAAGACCCTTGCAGGCAGTTACGGAACGGTACAGGGCCCTAGGGAACTTTACCAGCCACTACGGAACTCTAC